>NC_053028.1:572430367-572637259 GCF_003073215.2 Triticum urartu
ATCATCATCATCATCATAGTATCCATGTTCATCATGATCTTGTGACTCATCATTTCCTAGAGAGGGTAATTCATTAGATAAATGATCATCAAAGTGGTCACTTTTATGAATTCTTATAGCTTCGAATATGATATCACTAATGATTCCAACATCTCCTTTAGCATGCTTAAGATTGGTAAGTTCAAATAGACAATTACCAAAACTAGGATCACTAGAGTTCATCTTACTCAAGGCAATAGATTTATGGAGAATTTCATCCAAAGTTTTCAAGGAATGATCAGGAAATCGTTCCTCAAGAAATTTCCATATAGTATAGGCACAATTAAGAGTAGGCAAACTAGCAATCAAATTTTTGGGCAATCCTCTAATGATGAGCTCAATAGTTCTAAGATTGTGAATCATGTCAATATCTTCATCTAGGGTAGGATGCAAAGGATCAATATGAGGTGCACAAGGGCTAGCAATATACTTGTTCAAATGATATTGATTGAAAATTACAAGCATCTCATTTTTCCACTCATGAAAATACTCTCCATCAAGAATAGGCACTCTATGTCTAAGACTCCCTAAGGTAGACACATCCATCTTCCTCCAATGGTGATTAAACCAAGGCAATGGAGACCAAAGCTCTGATACCACTTGTAGGATCTAGAAGTAGATGTGTCTAGAGGGGGGTGATTAGACACTTAGTGCTAAAGTTGCAATTTTTAGGCCTTTTTGGTTTGAGTGGAGTTTTAGGCACAACATACACAATACATATCAAGCAAGCATGCAAAGAGTATATGAGCAGCGGAATGGAAAGCATGCAACTTGCAAGAATGTAAGGGGAAGGGTTTGGAGAATTCAAACGCAATTGGAGACACGGATGTTTTTCCCGTGGTTCGGATAGGTGGTGCTATCCTACATCCACGTTGATGGAGACTTCAACCCACGAAGGGTAACGGTTGCGCGAGTCCTCGGAGGGCTCCACCCACGAAGGGTAATGGTTGCGCGAGTCCACGGAGGGCTCCACCCACGAAGGGTCCACGAAGAAGCAACCACCCACGAAGGGTCCACGAAGAAGCAACCACCCACGAAGGGTCCACGAAGAAGCAACCTTGTCTATCCCACCATGGCCATCGCCCATGAAGGACTTGCCTCACTAGCGGTAGATCTTCACGAAGTAGGCGATCTCCTTGCCCTTACAAACTCCTTGGTTCAACTCCACAATCTTGTCGGAGGCTCCCAAGTAACACCTAGCCAATCTAGGAGACACCACTCTCCAAGAAGTAACAAATGGTGTGTAGGTAATGAACTCCTTGCTCTTGTGCTTCAAATGATAGTCTCCCCAACACTCAACTCTCTCTCATAGGATTTGGATCTGGTGGAAAGAAGGTTTGAGTGGAAAGCAACTTGGGGAAGGCTAGAGATCAAGATTCATATGGTAGGAATGGAATATCTTGGTCTCAACACATGAGTAGGTGGTTCTCTCTCAGAACATATGAGTTGGAATTGTGTATGTGTTCTGATGGCTCTCACAATGAATGAAGAGGAGGTGGTGGGTATATATAGCCTCCACACAAAATCCAACCGTTACACACGATTTACCAATCTCGGTGGGACCGAATCAACAAACTCGGTCAGACCGAAATAGGAAACCTAGTGACCGTTAGAGATTTTCGGTGGGACCGACTGGTTCAACTTGGTGGGACCGATGTGCTAGGGTTAGGGTAAATCCAAAACTCGGTTTGACCGATTACTCAAGCTTGGTGGGACCGATTTGGGTAATAAGTGAAACAGAGAGTTGGCCAAGCAAAATCGGTGGGGCCGATTGCATATCTTGGTGGGACCGAAAATATTGCAATAGGTAACAGAGAGTTTGCAAGCCATCTCCGTGAGACCGAGATCCCATCGGTGAGACCGAACTGATTAGGGTTTCTGGCAGTGGCTATGACAGGTGAAACTCGGTGGCGCCAGATAGGAATAATCGGTAGGTCCGAGTTTGGATTTGGGTTTAGGTCATATGTGGAAGTGGGAAAGTAGCTTAGGATTTTGGAGCATATCATTAAGCACATGAAGCAAGAGGCTCATTAAGCAACACCTCATCCCTCCTTGATAGTATTGGCTTTTCCTATGGACTCAATGTGATCTTGGATCACTAAAATGTAAAATGAAGAGTCTTGAGCTTGAAGCTTTAGCCAATCCTTTGTCCTTAGCATCTTGAAGGAGTTCCCACAACCTTTAGTCCATGCCACTCCATTGTTGAACTTATCTGAAACATGCTAGATAGAAATGTTAGTCCAACAAGAGATATGTTGTCATCAATTATCAAAACCACCTAGGGAGCACTTGTGCTTTCAAGCGTCCTCGCCAAGACGATGTCGCGGGGCCATCCAACAAGAACAACAAGAAGGACTAAATTATGCAGACTGTATATATCTCTGTTTATCCTGTCAATCTCATCACACACGGTTAGTAATATGTATTCGACGGAGATCTTCTACATAATCGCCAACAGGTTGGTTTGTTGAACTGTGTGCCCTGATGAGCACACAATTCACAAAAAAAGACTGTATGGGCTGTCTATAATGATCACACACAATTACCGACATGTTTGCCGGGCATCACACACATCTTGTTACGCCGAATCGTTTGTGTTCACCTCACTCATCGCAAATGGTTCATCGGACCGAACTGTATGTCGTATATCACACACACCTTGATCTGGCTGCCCTGTTGTTCTGTCTCATCGCAAATAGTTCATACAAATCAACCGGATGCCCCTCATCGCACACGTAACTATAATCTGAACCGTGTTTGATGTATCATTCATCGCAAATATTTTGCATCATTTCTGATGGTTTTCATATAGCACTGTTTGCGATTATTGCATCGCACACAGTTTCTCGAAGGGTCTCTGATCGTAGTGTCGCGTTAGCAGCATCCTGCAGTAGTGGTTCGCTTTGAATAAAACTCTTCCAGCAAGACCCAACATTGGTTTTACCATTTGCCCAACATAATAACTAAACATGATAATGAATTTGATGCATAGGGAGTGAGCGCTACCCGAGGTTCATTATTCAACCTAATATAGGGGGGCCAGTACTGATGGTGTTGGTCCCAAACGGGCAACCTGTGGGGCCACCTTGGGGAAACTCGAGGGTTGGTTTTACTCGTAGCTTCTCCATCTGGTTGTGTCCTGAGATGAGATACGTGCGGCTACTATCAGGGTGTCAGCACGCTGGGAGGTCTTGCTGGACTTGTTTTACCATTGTCGAAATGTCTTGTGCACCGGGATTCTGAGTCTGATTGGAGGGTCCCCAGATGGAGGATTGTCTTCGCGGATCGTGAGCTTGTCATGGGCTAAGTTGGGACACCCCTACAGGGTTTAAACTTTCAAGAGCCATGCCCGCGGTTATGTGGCAGATGGGATTAATGTCCGATTGTAGAGAACTTGACACCAGATTCGAATTAAAACACACCAACCGTGTGCGTAACCGTGACCGCCTCTTTTTGAGTGGGTCAAGAAGAGAACACAATGGGGTTATGTTTGAATGTAAGTAGTTCATGATCACTTCTTGATCATTACTAGTTTGCGGCCATTTGCGTAGTAACTCTTCTTACTCTTGTACTCGTAAGTTAGCCACCATACATTGCTTAGCTGCTACTGCAACCTCGCCACTTACCCTTTCCTACCCATTAAGCTTTTCTAGTCTTGATACCCATGGTAATGGGATTGCTAAGTCCTCATGGCTCACAGATTACTACAACAACAGTTGCATGTGCAGGTAATGCGATCTTGGGTTTGGTTCCTGGTCAGCAGCCTGGGCTACCAGGGTGGATGTCGTTTGAGCTTATGTTTGTGTTTCATCCGTTGTTGGATGTTGTTCTCATGTATGATGTTTGATGTATTCTTGCGGCATTTGTATGCCTTGTATGTATCCCCAACTATTATGTAATGGTACGATGTAATGATATCCACCTTGCAAAAGTGTTTCAATATGCGGCTCTATCCTTGGTGGGACCTTCGAGTTCCTCTCGGATAGAGTCGCATATTGGGCGTGACAAGTTGGTATCACAGCCTTACCGACTTTAGGAGCCCCCTTGATTGATCGAACTGCTGTCATTGTTGAGTCTAGAAGAGAACTTTTTTGAGTCTAGCTATATATCGGAGAGTAGGAATTCTTTTTACTCCTCAACTCCTTCGTCACTCTGGTGAGGACTCCTGACGTAGATGTTTTGTCTCCACTTGCCTATCCTTTTTCACTCAAATTTTTTTAGGATCACGCGAGTATTGTTGGATCGTTGCAATATCATTGTGACGAGAATTATGTCTTGGTGCCTCCTGACATTTAGGGGTTGTGGCACTGTCCTGGGGAGTTGAGCTCCAAGGTGTTTTTTTCACAGTGCTTATCATTTAAGTTCCAAAATACCAGAGTTCACCGACATTGAAAACGCTTCTATACTCTTTGTGGTGAGAGTAGTTTGACGACACCCAGTACTGGGGAGAGTGATCAGATGTATTGCCACAGCTAGTATATCGAATATTTTCGAAGGTCTGAGGTACATGATTTCCGAAGGTTTCTTGGTTATGTGTTGACGGATGAATACAGTTGGAGTGTAGGACTTGTTAGTTGTGTGAGGTATTTGTGCCTCCCTGTATCCCTAACACCAGATTGGATAACCAGAAAGTTTCGGGAGTTCTTAGGTGGGAATTCAAGTATCACGTAGGATATCCTTCCAACAGACACATGATACGATATGGGCTATATCGTATGTTTGTTCCAGCTTATTCTGCATGCCAAATCCTTTGTTTTGTTTTGAGTTGTGGTATTCGAGTTGCTTAAATGTCAAGTGTTAATTCCATACCTTTTCCAAAGTGGTGTTCTCATATTTCTATGGGAGTGCTAAGCCTTCTTGATCATTGAGGTTATCATGTCAATTCTTTCCAACGGGTGTGCTTCTCTTCAAGTTCATCCTATCCTTTCAATATTTGCTAGATCAATTCTCAGTTCTTCACAACGGTGTTTGTTTCATCCGTCCCCAAGCTTCCTGTGTTTTCCTGCCCTCCCACCCCTTTTGCTTCTAGGACTCATATTTCTTAATCAAGTATCCATCTTATGGATGTGAAGTTTCTTTAGTCTTTCCTTCAATGTTCTTATCCGATGATTATCATGAAGATGGTCAGGAGTTACAAGTTCATCATTCTTTGTTCTTTTTTCTTCTCCGGTGGATTCAATTCAAGCTTTCAGTGTTGATCATATCCCTTTCCCCGTTTCAAATGATTTCCCATGCCAGTGCACCTCTTAATCGCTCACCTCTCTCTATTCATATCCAAAGTGCCGAAGACATCTCAGAAGATTCGTGTTTGTGTTCAAATTAATTAGAGGTTGTAACCTCATTCGAGTCTTTCAATCATTTCGGTGCATCATTTCTCATTCAAACAACCCTTTCCAATGGTTTTTCTTTTCAGTGGGCCCTAACCCACAGGTCTTTTCCCAAGATCTTACCTGACTCTTTTAATTTTCCTGGAGTTATTCTCAAATTCTTTTCAAAGTTTGACGTAAGAATGAATTTCATCAGTCAGATGCCTTTCCAAGATCGATTTCAAATTATTTTCATTGTTGGTCAACCTCTTCGCTTTTCACTCTCCCAGAGTATCTCAACAATTTTGGTGGTGTTCCTCGTCGTCATTCTCAACATTTGAAGACCGAAGAAGAGTTTTCCTCTAAATCTTGTCCGTTCTCTCGAAGATTCATGGTTCTAGCTTTATGCCACCCTCATAATTGTTTTTTTATTATGAGAATTATTTCATACTTATCCGCAACATTTCATGAGTTCTTTCCTTTTTGATTCTCCGGAGACCATCATTTCAAAAGAATTCTTCGTTCTCACATTCCAGCTATCATTCTCCAATTACCCAGACGCATTGTATAAGTATTCTATAATCAGTTCATGATCTCTTCATTATCTTATACCTAGATTCACTCAAGTATCTTCTTTCATTTTTCTAATTCTTTCCGGCAATTCGTTCTCTTCTTTTCGTTCATTTTCATAGCCACGGTGGTTCGTTTAAGATTTTCACTTCCGTTCTTACCATATCAATTCATTCGTTCTTTCCAATCATACTGATAGTTCGTGAAGACCTTCCCAAGTTTTGCGCTATATCTCCCCTTAATGTTTTCCAACGCGAATAAGTAGTATGCAAATCCATTGCTTCTCATCAATTTAATTGATGAAGGATAATCATCACATATTTCTTATTGTTCTTTCATCAAGCTGATTAATTCCTTCCTTCGGAGATTGTTCATGTTGAATAATCTCTCGGTTTTAAGTTGTTCATCTTTTCTTTTCCGGAGTTCCAAGTTTTCTAGATTGTCTCGTCGCGAAGCTCCATCTAAATCATCGCAAGGCTTTATCTTGTTCTTTTCAACCTTCGCTTCTTTAATCCTTTTGTTTACCAGAGTGATTCATGGTGGTTCATAAAGGATTTAACTCATTCCTGTCAAGGATTTAAGTCCGTCAAGATTCTTGTTGGAGCTCAAGTATCCCTCTTCTTGCATACCGAAGTGCAACTAATTCTTCCTTGTCTTTCAGACATGTTGTTTTGCATCTTTTCTTTCGTCTCAAGCAAACAATCATTTCTGTTTGTGGCCGGTTATCACCTCATAATTTTGAGATGTTTTCCATAAGCCCACGACAAGCTTATTCTTTTGTTGTTGATTTTCTCAACAACTCCGTTCAACCCTTCTTCGTAAGGATGCTTTCCAAATTAAATTGTTGTAGGAGTTGTCATTTTCTCCTCCATTCTTTTCTTTCTAACGATTTAGCTTCCGTTCTTTTGTTCTGGAGGCATGGTGATGTTTCTCTCTTTGAACCACCATCTCGTTTTGTCAAGATCATGTTCTTTTCCTTGCTTATCCATTTAACCGGAGTGTGGTGTTCTCTTTTCAAGTTCTTTTCATCTTATCAAGTGTCCCTTCTATTTTCTACCAGAGTGCTCTCAACTTCATTCATCTCCGTTGTATTATTTCTTTCAAGTTATTCAACCTTCTAAGATTCTTTGGTTTCACTTGTTGGCCAAAGAAGCAACTTTAATTTACATCCTCCATTTCCCTTCCGTTTTGTTCCTAAGATCTCGGGGTGAGATCTTCTGTTAGTGGAGGAGAGTTGTAATGACCTAGGACCGACGCTCGAGACGCCTTCCATGTTTTTCATTCTCGCCGTGTGTTTTATTTGCTTGTTGCATCTCATCATGGCATCATGTGCATTGCATCTGCATGTTTTCATAAAACTGCATCTATTGGTAGTGTTGCTGCCCATTTGTCTCTGTTGACCTTCTCGGACCACTTGCAACCTAGATCTTTGTTCTTTCTCTTGCCTAAGCTGGAGTCTCTTTGCACAGTGCTCAAACCCCCTTGCCTTCATGACCTTTTGTCAAACCCCTCGCGCGCGTCCGAAAGCTTCTCCAAACCCGAACCGAGCAGTCGTGACTGCCGGTGTCAAAACCGGCGGATCTTGGGTAGGGGGTCCCGAACTGTGCGTCTAAGGTTGATGGTAACAGGAGATAGGAGACACAATGTTTACCTAGGTTTGGGCCCTCTCTATGGAGGTAAAACCCTACTTCCTGCTTGATTGATCTTGATGAATATGAGTATTACAAGAGTTGATCTACCACAAGATCATAATGGCTAAACCCTAAAAGTCTAGTCTGTCTAACTATGATTATGAGGATATCTGTCTACGGACCTAGTCCTCCGGTTTATATAGACACCGGAGGGATCTAGGGTTACATAAGGTTGGTTACAGAGAAAGGAATCTTCATATTTGATCACCAAGCTTGCCTTCCACGCCAAGGAGAGTCCCATCTAGACACGAGTAGAGTCTTCGGTCTTTGTATCTTCACAGCCCATCAGTCTGGCCCATGTCTAATAGGCCGGATGCCCGAGGACCCCTTAGTCCAGGACTCCCTCAGTAGCCCCCGAACCAGACTTTAATGACGAGGTGTCCGGTGCGTAGATAGTCTTCGGCATTGCAAGGCGGGTTCCTCCTTCGATGACTTCAAAGCAATGTATTCGGCTTTCCATTTAATGTCGTACCCCTCAGCTTCTGTGCCTTCCTAACTCCAGCTTCCATGTGTCGAGTGAATACAAGAGGTCGGGGTATTTCTGCACATACCACCCTAACCATACAAGAGAGGTGCCTATTTAAAGAGAATAGATCTCAGATCCATTCCACACCCCGCGGAAAAATTCTTCAGAGCTTGATAAGCAGAACCACCCCAACATGGCTAACGCTCCCAGCTCTTCCTCTCGTCCCCATGGCTCCTAAAAGGGTGATTGGGAGAGATGCTCCGTATCTCACAATCAGTTGTTGAAGCTGCAAAAACAGGGCTTTCTTCCTCCCGCGGATCTAGTCCCCGTACGAGCAGGGCTGACATCCTTCAATGGCAGGGTTCAGGCGCAGAACTTCCCCAATCCGTCTAGGGGGAACGAGTATGCTTCGTTTCCTTCTTGCTAAGAGGCATCGGATTTCCAATCCATCCCTTTCTCAGAGGACTTCTGGAGTATTATGGCCTCCAACTGCATAGTTTCACTCCCGCCTCCATCCTGCACATAGCGGGTTATGTTGCTCTATGCGAGCTATTCCTAGGCTGCGAGGCCCATTTTGATTTATGGAGAAAACTGTTCTGCCTCGTCCCTCATAATCAAGGAGGGTCAATATTCGAATTGGGAGGAGCCAAAGTGTGTCCTATCGCCGGGACCGGCTACCTGTCTGGCACGCCGAAGAAGGCTTCCGAAGAGTGGCCTTCCGAATGGTTCTATATTGACGATGTCGATCTTCCTGACCCAGTCCGAATGGGCCTCCCCGAATTTTCAAGCGCTCCGTTGAAGAAACACCATAGCCGGCGTCCTCGGAGCCTCGAGGAGGAGGATAGTGCAGAAGTCAGTCAGTTGATGGGCAAGATTAAGATGCTCGCCCAGTCCGGATTGTCAATAGTTGAGGTAATGGCGATCTCCATAGTGCAGGGGGTCCAGCCTCTCCAATACAGAGGGCTTCCCATGTGGCACTATAACGGGGAAGATGACGCCTCATGCTACGGTCGGAAGGGTCCGAAAACCCCCGCCGCTTTGGTCAAAATATTGGCCGAACTGTACAAAGGGGAGAAGGAGGAGTTCACTCGTCTCCAACATCGAGATGGGTTTTCCATGTATAATCCTCCTAGTTGGGTAAGCTCCAATCCCGCCATTTTACTCATTTCCCAGAATCATTTTCGATGGACAGTAACCTATCCACTCGCTACAGGAATGGGGAAGGCTATCGAGGGGATCCATAGCCCCGCTCCCCAGCCGGAGGGTCACAACCAAGACCTTGACCCTGGATTTGAACAAGATACGGACATATTTGTGGATCTCGAGGATGGAGTATTCTATCAGACGAGTTACGATGGTACGAAAGTACCCATCATCGCCGATTACCCCGGTCTTCTTCCTGCTTCGCATGTGAGTAATTTAAAAGACACCTTCCTCGAAAGAGTTTCATTACTATGCCTCACCCACCACACTATTTCGTGTTTCAAAGGGGAGGCGCTCGATGCCACAATGTTCACCAGAAGCATCTCCGAGGAGAACGGCGCCCGCACCGAGCATATCTTCGAAGAGGAAGGCAAATGATAACATGACAGAACCCTCGTCCAAGAGGTAAGGTTTTCTTTTCAAGAATACATCTTCTGATCGCCACATCAAATCATGATGCCATTCACCGCATTCTATCAGAAAAAGTATCCGCCAGACTGTGTTCGGGGATCCGCCGGACGTGCCTCCACTAGTCAGGTTCCGGACCCTGCCCTAAGGATGGGGGCTGACACGGGAGTGGCGCCGAACTGTCCTTCCCCTGAGGATTCGGACAATATGTCCGTCACGAACTCTGAAGTGGAGAGCGCCATGAATCATCATCGTCGGAGGGCCGCTCTTCGTGACCCCGGCTTTTCAAAGGAGGCATTTGATGCCTTCAGCTCGGCCGATGCATACATCCGAGCTGCTCGGGATGGGCTTGCCAGAGCCACGGACCAGCATCTGAAAGATATGCACGTAAGCGTAGATTTAATAATCATACACCAATAGCCCTAGAGACTTAACGCAGTTGATACAACTGATTTAAGGATCATTGTATAACCAGGTGCTTACGGAGAAGAACAACCTATTAACTCGAGAACTAGAAAAGTATCGGACCTAGCTAACTATTGCCAATGCCGAACTGGAGAAATCCAAGAAGGCGTCTCCTGGTAATGTTCCCCTCCATCTAGAAAACATAATGGTATACCAATAATGCTAACACGGTTGCTCACCTCTTAATAGGATCATTAGATCAACTGCAAGAGCAACTGAAAGCCGCTCAAGGCGGAGAACGAGAAGCCAAAAAACTTCTAGCCGCAGGCGAGCGTGTGCTAACAAAAGTCATGATGGAGAAAAACAAGCTCCAGGATTCCAATACCCAACTGGGCGAGGAACTGAAAGATGTACGGCCTAGCTGGCTGACTCCGTAAAGGAGAATAAAAGGCTACGAGGCGGCGTATTCAGTATGTGGTCGAACTTACCTTCGAATAATTTAGAGATATAGGGGACTGGCAGAGTTATGTCTGCAGGTATGCTGGTCGGTCGTCCCGAAGAGGAGATGTCCGGATTCTCAAGCGATCTGCTACAAGAGTTGTCGCAAGTGCACGAGCAGGCTCAGCAGGCGATGTGAAGTGTTTCCAAGGCCTTATGGCCATCCGCATCCCCTCCGAGGAAGATGGAGGAGCTTCTACAGCTATTCAAGGGAGCAGGGCGGCGCTTTAGATTAATCGGCCTGCCAGGAAGGTGCACGAGAGGCCTGGGCCATGGTGAAAACACGGTATACCAAGCTTGATCCGAATAATATGGCTCGGGTCGGACCTCTAGGGTCAGATGGAAAAGAAGTTCCTGTTAATTTGGTATATGACCAAGTAGAAGTAGCTGCCAAGTATTCCCAGTAGGATTGTAAGTTAGACAGCCTGCTGGACGGTATAGAGGAGGAAATTTTTGATTCCAAGTGACTATGTACATTCCTTGACATATGTAACTCTAGCTGAATTGTAAAACGATTTTCATGGCAGACCTTTTCTCTTTAACCTCTGGACCCGAAGGTGCGGAGTGTTTCCGAATACCTGAGCGGTAAAATAGACCGAGGTATGCGTGGAAACCAGGCGTAGGGTCATAGTTGCTTGAACAGACAAGTTGTATCTGGCTAGTTATGTTATATTGCGTTATGATTGTAAGAAACATCTTCCAGAGAAAATACTTCCGTTAAGGGTTCCTTTCCCTGGGTGTGCATGCGTTAAAATGCATGTCCGAACTGTGATTGGAACAAATCGCAGTATGCGTAACATCTAGGGGTTCACCATGGGGTGAATGCAAAAACATCTTTAATCCACCGACCGAATATTCCCTTAAGAACGCTAGCATTCGGCTTCACCCAGTCTGAGGTACACATCCGGATGACCTGGCAGTAACAATCGCAGAGGTGCTCCCTTTATGCCCTAACCGAACTAACGGGAACGTAGGGCATAAGCACAGGAGCCAGGCAACCCAGCTTGGCCAAAACTTAAGTCATATCGATGCATATAATGTCGAAGAAAAGGTACATATGGGAAAACGCATATGTGATGAGCTTGATGCTCGGAAAATAAGAATAAGCTTCTGTCCAGGAATCCCCCAGGTATAATGGACGTACATGTTCGAGGATGTGTACGTCATAGGTGCACGATTTAGCCGTGCGAAAGCTTTAAGGCTTAGAAAAAAAGAAGAACGAAAAGAGAGGGAAAAATAAAGGAAACAACAGGGAGAAGGAGACGAACAAATAGTTCGGCACTAGGCATAGAATCTTCGGAGTCTGGCCGCGTTCCAGGGGTTCGGCTCTAGGCGATTATCTGATGCAGCACGCAGGCGGTACGCTCCTCCAGTGAGAACTTCATCAATGATGAAGGGACCCTCCCACTTGGGCTTGAGTTTGTCCTTTTTCTTCTCCAACAAGCATAGAATGAGTTTGCCAACATTATAAGTCTTGGCCCGTACTTCTCTGCTTTGATATCCGCGGGCCTGTTGTTGATAAAATGCAGAACGGGCTTTTGCAACATCGCGCTCCTCCTCCAGGGCATCTAGGTTGTCCTACCGATCAAGCTCGGCCTCTCTCTCTCTCTCTCTCTCTCTTCGTACATGCGCACTCTAGGTGAGTCATGAATAATATCGCAGGGCAACACCGCCTCCGCGCCGTACACAATGAATAAAGTGTATATCCAGTAGTGCGGTTGGGCGTGGTCCGCAACCCCCAGAGTATGGAGTCAAGCTCCTCAACCCAGTGCTTGTCTGATTCTCTCAAAGACCACACTATTCTGGGTTTGATGCCGCTCATAATAAGACCATTGGCCTATTTGACTTGACCATTTGTTTGCGGGTGATAGACAGAGGCGTAATTGAGCTTAATACCCAGATTAGCACACCAAGTTTTCACCTCATCGTCTGTGAAATTGGAGCCGTTATCGATGATGATGCTATGTGGGACACCATAACGGTGCACCACGCTGGATATGAATTCTATCACTGGCCCCGCCTCGGCCATTTTAACTAGTTTGGCCTCTGTCCACTTAGTGAATTTATCCACCATGAACAGCAGATACTTTCTCTTATGGCTTCCTCCTTCAAGGGGTCCGACCATATCGAGCCCCCAAACCGTGAAAGGCCAAGTGATGGGAATTGTTTGTAGAGCGGTGGGGCATATGCCTTTGGTTGGCGAAGAGCTGGCATCCGACGCAACATTGGAAAAGGTCCTGTGCATCTGCTCGGGCCATCGGCCAGTATAAACCTGTACGGAAGGCCTTGCTAACAAGGGCCCGAGCTGCGGCGTGGTAACCTCCAAGACCGGCATGAATTTTAGCCAAGATTTGCCCCCCCCCTATTCCTCAGAGATACATATTTAAAGGACTCCAGTAGCGCTTTTCTTGTAGAGCTCTCCGTTGTGAACCTTGTGGGCCTTCGAACGCCGGACAATGCGGCGAGCCTCATTCTGATCCTCCGGGAGTTCTCTCCTATTAAGGTAGGCCAAGAAAGGTTCGGTCCATGGGGCAATGACTGCCATGATGAGATGGGCACACGTGTTATTTCGGTGGCTGAGCCCCCGATGATATCGTTGTGTTCGGAATCTGGGGTTGTGTTCGGATCTGGACTGGTGTTGCCGCTCTCCCCTTTCCACACCACGGACGGCTTAAAAAGCCTTTCCAGAAAGATGTTAGGTGGGACGGGGTCGCGCTTAGTGCCGATGCGAGCAAGGACGTCCGCCGCTTGATTACTTTCTCGATCCACGTGATGAAACTTGAGCCCCTCGAACCGAGTCGACATTTTTAAGATGGCGTTGCGATAGGCTGCCATCTTCGGATCTTTGGCATCAAAATCTTCATTTATTTGAGATATTGTGAGGTTTGAGTCCCCGCGCACTTCTAGGCGTTGTATGCCCATGGAAACAGCCATCCGGAGACCATGCAATAAGGCCTCGTATTTGGCTGCGTTATTGGAGTCTGTGTATAATATTTGGAGCACGTACTAGACTACGTCTCCAGTGGGGGACATTAAAACGACGCCCGCTCCTAATCCTGCCAGCATTTTGGAACCATCGAAATACATAACCCAGATGGAATATGTGACATACTCTTTAGGGAGTTCGGCCTCTGTCCATTCGGCGACGAAGTCCGCCAGTACTTGGGATTTGATGGCTCAACGCGGTTTGTATTTTATGTCGAATGGAAGGAGCTCAATGGCCCATTTGGCTATCCGGCCCGTAGCATCACGGTTGTTTATTATATCATTGAGTGGTACTTTGGAAGCCACCGCGATAGAGCATTCTTGGAAGTAGTGTTGTAGCTTCCGGGATGCCATGAAGACCATGTATGCTATCTTTTGATAATGAGGGTATCGGGATTTGCATGGTGTGAGGGCAGTGGATACGTAATATACCGGCTTCTGAAGCAGGAATTTGTGTCCGTCCTGCTCTTTCTCAACGACGAGCACGGCGCTCACCACCTGGTGTGTTGCCGATATGTATAATAACATGGGTTCGCCAACGTTCGGTGCGGCCAGGATTGGGTTGCTCGCAAGAAGGGTTTTTATTTCTTCCAATCCGGCCGTTGCCGCATCCGTCCACTCGAAGTGATCGGTGTGCGGGAGGAGGCGATACAGTGGCAATGCCTTTTCTCCCAGTCTGGAGATAAAGCGGCTTAGAGTTGCCACACATCCTGTCAGTTTTTGGACATGTTTAAGGTCCGTTGGCATAGCCCATTGTGACAAAGCTCTGATTTTGGTTGGATTTGCTTCAATTCCTCTATGGGAAACGATGAAGCCCGGCAGCTTTCTAGCAGGGATGCCGAAAACACACTTTTCCGGATTGAGCTTGATGTTATATGCACAGAGGTTGTCGAATGTGAGACGTAAATCGTCTATTAGTGAATCGACATGCCTAGTTTTAATGATGACTTCGTCCACGTATGCTTCAACTGTCTTGCCGATCTGTTTCTCCAGACATGTTTGAATCATGTGTTGGTAGTGGCCCCAGCGTTTTTAAGACCGAAGGGCATGGTGTTGAAGTAGAATGGCCTATATGGGGTAATGAATGCCGGTGCGGCTTGATCGGACTCCTTCATTTTGATTTGATGGCATCCGAAATATGCATCGAGGAAGCATAGTGAGTCATGTCCTGCAGTGGCATCAATGATCTGGTCGATGCGGGGGAGGGGGGAGGGATCCATAGGGCCGTCCTTGTTGAGGTCTTTGAAATCGACACACATGCGCCAGGATTTATCCTTCTTTGGCACCATCACCAAGTTTGCTAGCCAGTCCGGGTGTTTTATTTCTCTAATGAATCCCGCCTCGATTAGCTTGGCTAGCTCCTCCCCCATAGCTTGATGTTTGGGTTCGGAAAAGCGCCGCAGTGTTTGCTTGACCGGTTTATATCCCTTCAATATATTGAGGCTGTGTTCGGCCAATCTGCGTGGGATTCCTGGCATATCCGAAGGGTGCCAGGAAAATATATCCCAGTTCTCGTGCAGAAACACTCGTAGCGCGGTGTCGACCGTTGGGTCTAGTTGTGCTCTGATAGATGTTGTCTTCTTGGGGTCCGTTGGATGGACATGGAATTTGACTATTTCTTCTGCTGGTTTGAAGGAGGTGGATTTGGGTCATTTGTCTAGGATTACATCGTCCCTATCCACAGTGGAGCGTAATGCGGTTAATTCTTCGGTCGCGAGGGCTTCAGATAATGCCTCAAGGGCCAGGGATGCGGTTTTATTTTCGGCGCGGAGTGCTATGTCCGGATCACTAGCGAGAGTGATTATGCCATTGGGCCCAGGCATGTTGAGCTTCATATACCCATAGTAAGGTATAGCTTGGAAGCGTATAAATGCATCTCGCCCCAGTAGGGCGTGATATCCACTATTGAAAGGGGCCACTTGGAAGGTTAATTTTTCGTCCGATAGTTCTCCGGTGTGCCGAATACCACGTCGAGGGTGATTTTTCCCGCGCATCGCGCCTCCCGACTGGGAATGATTCCATGGAAGGTCGTGCTACTTTGCTCAATGCGGCTCCTGTCTATTTCCATTTTACTGGGTGTATCCTCGTAAATGAGGTTTGATCCGCTGCCGCCGTCCATAAGAACTTTGGTGAGCCGAAAGCCATCCACGATTGGACTGAGGACCAAGGCGGTTGGTGCTCGGATTGTCCTGAATTTTGGTTCGTCATCGACATTGAAAGTTATGGCCGTGTCGTTCCAAGGGTTTGTTGCTGCGATCTGGCTGACTTCGGTGAGGTCGCGGAGTGCCCTTTTGCGCTTATTGTTTGAAGTGAAAGTCTGGAAGACCGTCAGTACTCTGAGGTCATCGTCTTCTGGGGGATATTGCTCTGGGTTATTTTTGGTGAGGATATCCTCGCCGCTCTTGGCCACCTGCCGGAGTATCCAACATGCTCTAAGGATGTGGGTTGATATAGTATCCGGTGTTGCATGTAACTTGCATGGTCCATTGAGCCATCCCTCCAGAACGGTTCTGTGTCCCGTAACGGGCTTATATTTCTTTATCAATGGGTCGGGCGTGCCACGAGGGTGCGTCCTTTTCACCTGAATGAGGGGTTGGGTGGAAACCGGTGGTTCCCAGCGAGCTACCTGAGTTTTCCAGTCGCTTTCCATTGCATAGTACTTGTATACTATGGTTGCCAAGTCTGCGAAACACTGAGATCGCGTCTTCATCGTGGCAATCTTCAATCTTATCTTTGACAAGGAGGAATCTGGCCCAGAAGTGGTGGACCGTTCCCTGAGACTGATGTCGTATGCCCATGAGAGCGCTTATATCTGGGTGGGTGGGTGGTTTGAAATCCGAACCCTGACCCAATTTAGGATCCGGAGTTTAAAGAACTTCCGGACTTAGTAGTTCAGGCTCCGGGATGTCAACTGATTTTGTGGGCTTGTCGTCCGATTCTATGTTCGAGGGACAAGGCAAGTCTTTCTGCAGGTAGGTGTCCGGCTCTTCAAGCTCGGAGGTCTGAACGTAGTTCGTCCTGAATATAGAGGAAGAGTTGTCGTCTTGCTCCTCTACTACCGCAATTTGGTGGGTGATCGGCGGAGTTTTAATTTCTCTCTGGTCGGGTTTAAGCCCAATCCGATCATAGTCTGTGGCAACCCCCAGGCCGGCGATGCGATCTAGGAGCTCGTTTAAAGACGATAGCTCCACTGGATCCATCTGCTTGGAGTATTTGGAGTCAACATGGAGGGGATTTTCGATGACCCGAGAAGTCATCGTCGGCTTAACGGCCGAACGGGCGGTCATGATGAAGCCGCCCAGCTGGAGGGTTTTGCCTGGGGCCAGTGCTCCTCCGGAGGTGACGTCGTCCTTGATAACAAGGCGATCCATCGAACCTATCTTTCAACGTCACAGCGGAACTCTCAATGAAAGCACCAATGTCGGTGTCAAAATCGGCAGATCTCGGGTAGGGGGTCCCGAACTGTGCGTCTAAGGTCGATGGTAACAGGAGACAGGGGACACAATGTTTACCCAGGTTCGGGCCCTCTCTATGGAGGTAAGACCCTACTTCCTGCTTGATTGATCTTGATGAATATGAGTATTACAAGAGTTGATCTACCACGAGATCGTAATGGCTAAACCCTAAAAGTGTAGCATGTCTGACTATGATTATGAGGATATGTGTCTATGAACCTAGCCCTCCAGTTTATATAGACACCGGAGGGATCTAGGGTTACATAAGGTCGGTTATAGAGAAAGGAATCTTCATATTTGATCACCAAGCTTGCCTTCCACGCCAAGGAGAGTCCCATCCGGACACGGGTAGAGTCTTTGGTCTTTGTATCTTCACAACCTATCAGTCCGGCCCATGTCTAATAGGCCGGACGCCCAAGGACCCCTTGGTCCAGGACTCCCCCAGTGACCGTTGGGTCCGGATCAACCCCAAACATTTCGAGCATCTTCCGTTTCTTATTCGGACTCTCCTAACCCAAACCCCTTTGACCGGAGCCGTCAGGTGATGATCTAATGACCCGAGATAAGCCCCAAACCCCTCTCCTAGCCCCCATTCCCTATTTAAGCCACCCCTCCATGCCTATTTGGGACAAACCCTAATCCCTAGGGGATCTATCCCTTCACCGCCACCGGACCAGCCTTCTCCTCGTTTTCCTCCACTACCCAACCGGATGCCACTTCTCGATCCCCAACCAGCCAACCAAATCCAACCCCGATACAGCCTTCTACCCATCCATCTGTGGCCGCCAGATGGAGATTCGACGACCACCAGCACGCCCGAGCCTCGTGAAGTGCTCAATCTAGATCGGATCAAGACCACCTTCTCGCCACAGCCTCCTCGATCTGGAACGAGAGAGGAGCTCCTGATCGAGTCCCTCGTCGCCGTCCGGCCTCGCCTGAGACCACCACTGCCAGGCCGCCCATCTGCCCTTCCTTTTCTTCCTCTCCTTCTCCCTCTCATCTCACGATCTCTCTCTCACTCCCCTTCACAGGAAGCCGACACCATGGACAACCTCCTCACCACCCGTCTGTCGCCTGAAACTCCGCCCCGCCTCCAAGACCGACGAGAACGGACGGATCTATCTTCCTCGTGCTCGGATGTGTCGCTGCCGCTGTTGTTTGACCATCTCCGTCGAGATCCGTGGCCTCCCTGCCTGCAAGCGCCCAGCCGTCCCGCCTTGACCCCGCGTTGACCAACCGTCGCGCCAAGTCCCGCTTCTCCCTCGCATCAAGTCCCTCGCCCGCGCACCAAGTTCTTCCTGTCGCTGCCATCTTCTTCCCGGAGCTCTGTCGTCGCTGTTGTCCCATGCACGCACCATGTTTCTCTGTCGCGAACGTGCCCGCGCACGTTGACCTCGTCCTCGTCTCGCTGCTCTATGGCCCCCCTTGTCAGCGGCCTACTCAATCCCCTTCATCATCGTTCGATCCAAGCGAGCACCGCTCCAGCCAGCTTGGCTTCGGCCCAGCGCGCCTCCCTGTCGGCCTTCCTCTCCACCACATGGGCTAAGCCCCTCTTGTGAGGCCCAGACCGCCCCGGATTTGGCCCATAGTGTTTTTTCCCATGTCTGTGAATTTAGCTATTTATCCAGAGTTTGCAGTTTTATAGAAAAACCCTCATTGTTCATGCATATAATAACTCTTGAACCGTGCATCGGATTAAAATGATTTAAATATGTAAAATGCTTAGAATTTCATCTAGTTTCATATTATGCAACTTTCATCCATGTTTAAAATGTTTAAACCTGTTGTTTGCATTAATTTTCTAAATGCCATGCTAAAATGATTTATTTAATAACTAAATAACCGTAGCTCTGAATTTAATAAACTTGATATGTAAATGGGGTAGAAAAATGCATAGTTTAAAATGGTAAACTTATTTGGCATGTTTAACAATTCTAAAATATGGTTTTAGGCAGAACAATACCAAATTCAAAATATGCATATGGGGATTTTCCAGAATGGTTGTTTGTTGTTCCGGCCTCATTTAAACTAGCCTAAATAGTTAGTTTACTTATGCTTCACCTCTTGCCATGTTAACCAACATTTAATATTTTTATGTACATAAATGAGAGCGAACTAAATAATCGAATGTGGTGTTTTGTCAATATGCAACTCATTGCATATTGAGCTCCACTTAATTTGTAGTATTGTTTGTTGCACTTTGCCATGCCATGACTCATTAAACCGGACATGCATCATACTTGGCTGCGCATCATGCCATGTTTATGTGATGGTTGTTTACCATGTTGTTTGCATCTTTCCGGTTGTGCTTCTTCCCAATAGTTCCGGTTACGTTGCGATTGCGAGGATCCGTTCGACTATGTTGGTTCGTCTACTTCTTGGATTCGGTCTTCTTCCTAGTGGGATTTCAGGCAAGATGGTCATTGAGGGAGTCCTGGATTAGGGGGTCTCCGGACAGCCGGAATGTTGGACTATGAAGATACAAGATTGAAGACTTCGTCTCGTGTCCAGAAGGGACTCTCCTTGGCGTGGAAGGCAAGCTGGGCAATACGAATATGTAGATCTCCTCCCTTGTAACCGACTTTGTGTAACCCTACCCCCTCTGGTGTCTATATAAATCGGAGGGTTTAGTCCGTAGGACAACATACAATCATACCATAGGCTAGCTTCTAGGGTTTAGCCTCTACGATCTCGTGGTAGATCAACTCTTATAATACTCATATCATCAAGAACAATCAAGCAGGACGTAGGGTATTACCTCCATCAAGAGGGCCCGAACCTGGGTAAACATCGTGTCCCCTGCCTCCTATTACCATCCGCCTTAGACGCACACTTCAGGACCCCCTACCCGAGATCCGCCGGTTTTGACACCGACATTGGTGCTTTCATTGAGAGTTCCACTGTGTCGTCACCATAAGTCTTGATGGCTCTTTCGATCATTGGCAGCGATGCGGTCCAGGGTGAGGTTTTCCTCCCCGGACAGATCTTTGTATTCGGCGGCTTCGCACTGCGGGCCAAATCGCTTGGCCATCTGGAGCAGATCGAGAGCTACGCCCCTGGCCATCAGGTCAGATTCAGAAACTTAAACTACACCGCCGACATCCGCGGAGACTTGATCTTCGACGGATTCGAGCTTGTGTCAGGCGCGCCGCACAGTCACGACGAGCATGACGTAACTCTGCCGTCGGAAAGTGTTCGGCAGATCGCATCTGCAACTACTCCGGCTTTTAATCCAGAGCAAATCGCGCCATCCAAGGACGGAGGGATAGACCCCGCCATGGAGGCCTCACTCTCAGTGGCGATGGAGCCGGATACTGACTTCACCCCTTACGAGAGCCGTGTCGCCAAACCATTGGATTCGTCTCCGGCCACGGACTCCGAGCCGCCTGCATCCGGGCCTATCGAATCCGACTGGGCGCCGATCATGGAGTTCACCTCCGCGGATATCTTTCAGCACTCGCCTTTCGGCGATGTGCTAAATTCATTAAGGTCTCTCTCCTTGTCAGGAGAACCTTGGCTAAACTATATCCGGCTAGAATGGGATGCGGACGATGAAGAAATTCGCTGCCCACCCACCACCCACTTAGTAGCCACTGTCGACAACTTAACCGACATGCTCAACTTCGACTCCGAAGACATCGACGGCATGGATGAAGATGCAGGAGATGAACAGAAACCAGCGCCCACAGGGCGCCGGACAGCCACTTCATCACATGACATATACATGGCGGATACACCCAAAGAAGGCAATGGTGAAGAGACAGTGGAGGATGGCCCCTCCAAGAAGCAACCCAAGCGCCGACGTTAGCGGCGCCACTCTAAGTCCCACTGTAGCAAAAAAGCAATAACAACGCAAGAGAAAATAACACTCTAGTCGACTCCAGAGGAAACGACGACCACATTGCCCCAGTGGCAGAGCACGATGAAACTGCAAGCGACGAACATAGTACGGATCTGACGTCCGAACACGGCGACGCCGAGGATAAACCTCATCAAACCCCCTCTGGGGAGGAAAACAGTCCGGACGAAGATGCACACATCATCCCAGAAACGCACTTGGAGCAAGAGAACCTCCGTAGAAGGCTTATTGCCACAGCGAGGAGTCTGAAGAAGCAAAAGCAAAGGCTTAAGGCCGCACAAAATACACTCAACAGCAGGTGGAACAAAGTGCTCGACAACGAAGCAAAGTATGGTGGAAGTTACCACACAAAGAGCTATCCAAAGCGCAAGCTATTACCTGAATTCGACGATGAGGCCTTAGGGCCCACACAGCCAAAAAATGAAACGGCCAACCGGCCGGATCCACCACCTTGTGACCGCGATGGAGAGGCTAACAAAGTCGCACATAAGTCAACACATGATCTACGTGAGGACTTGCGCCAAAAATCCGGTACGACCAGATCCATCTATGGATCTAGGAAGCGCGCTCCGGCACAAAATCAAAACCGAATACTACAACCATCCGAACGCCATGGCACGTCCCAATACAGGGGTGCCGCACACCCCCTATGTTTCACCGATGAGGTGCTGGACCATGAATTCCCAGAAGGATTCAAACTAGTGAACATAGAGGCATACGACAGGACCACTTGAGGACTTTATCCTCCATATCCATATGGCTCGCGGAGACGACCTCCATGCCATCAAATACTTGCCCCTCAAGCTTAAAGGACCAGCTCGGCACTGGCTGAAAAGCCTCCCCGAAAACTCAATTGGAAGTTGGGAGGAGCTCAAGGACGCTTTTCGGGCTAATTTTCAAGGGACCTACGTCCAACCTCCGGATGCAGACGATTTAAGTCATATAATTCAACAGTCCGGAGAATCCGCCCGAAAGCTTTGGAACAGATTTCTCACCAAGAAGAACCAAATCGTCGACTGTCCGAACGCCGAAGCCTTAGCAGCTTTCAAACACAGTGTACGAATGGCTCGCCAGACACCTCGGCCAAGAAAAACGGAGAACAATGGCAGCCCTAACAAGCCTCATGACCCGCTTTTGCGTGGGCGAAGACGGCTGGTTAGCCCACAATAGCACCAGCGACCCAAGCACATCCGAAGTCAGGGATGGCAATGGAAAACCACGATGCAATAAAAACAAGCGTCTAAATAAAGAAGATAGCCCAGATAATACGGCGGCAAACGCTGGATTCAGGGGCTCTCGACCAGGTCAGCGGAAAAAGCCTTTCAAAGGCAGCAGAGACGGACCGTCTGGCCTAAACAAGATTCTTCACAAACTATGTCAGATTCATGGAACCCCCGATAAACCTGCCAATCATACCCACAGGGAATGTTGGGTCTTCAAGCAGGCCGGTAAGCTAAACGCCGAACACAAAGGGGAGGAGACACCAAGCGAAGACGAGGACGATCCTCGCCAGCAAAGCACTGGAGGACAGAAAAAATTCCCACCAGAGGTTAAAACAGTAAACATGATCCATGTGACGAAGAGGACAAGCAAACATGCACTCCGAGACACACGCGCCATAGAGCCCGTCACCCCTAGGTTCAACCCCTGGTTGGCCTGCCCGATCACTTTTGATCACGGGGATCACGCGACAAGCATCCGGCATGAAGGATTGGCGGCCTTGGTGTTAGACTCAATAATAATCGGATACCATCTCACACAAGTCCTCATGGACGGTGGCAGTGGTCTAAATCTGATATATCAGGACACAGTCCGCAAAATGGGGATAGATCTGACACAAATAAGCCACAGTAATACTACCTTCAAGGGAGTAATACCAGGCCAAGAGGCCCGCTGTACGGGCTCTCTATTGCTAGAGGTTGTATTCGGTTCTCCCGATAACTTCCGAAGCGAAAGGTTAACTTTCTATATCTCTCCATTCCGAAGTGGCTATCAAGCACTACTCGGAAGAACGACTTTCGCTCATTTTAATGCAATACCGCATTACGCTTCTCTCAAGCTTAAGATGCCCGGTTCACGTGGCACCGTCACAGTTAGCGTAAATACTGAGCGTTTCATATGCGCGGAAGAGTGTGCGGCAGCTTTAACAGCCGAGCACTAGACGGCCTCACCAACCAGACAAAATGACAGGTCGTCAACACCACGGACACGGTTAGATGAGTCCGGTGCACCATTACATATACATGAGATTGGTTTGATGATCAAACCCTCCTAGACGGTACCAGGGGCTTCCCGCGTGTAATCAGGGCTAGTCCGGCTCAACTTGACTTATCTTGAATTTTCATGGTTTATTGATAATAACCAATTTTCTGGCACGGCAACTTTCACTTAAGTTCTTCTCTTTTACAGATGACAATCGTGCTACACCCATCCAGGACATGGCACAATGGAGACACAGGCGTAGACGTGCAGCAGGGACCCGCCCAAAGGTTTCTTTTTAGATTAAGACCCTGCGTAAACCTTTTTTACTGTCTCTTGTTGCTCACATCCTCCAGATACTCCACACAACCGAGAAGGATGCTGGCGTTATTGGCATGTGGCCACGCCAGGATTTTGCACGTACCTGGACACATGGGGTTTCTTATTAAGGGCATTGTTTAGCCCGATATATCTTATAAAGACTGAACACCTTAGGGAGTGTTGGGCGTCGCGAGTTTGGACCTATATGCATCAGCTCCGAATCATGTCTTTAGTCAAATGTTCGGTTTGCCCGGCTCCCACGTTTTGGTACCTTACATTCCGTTATATCGGCTAAGGTAGCACTGGGAGAACTACTGCGATTGTGCCCTGGGTCATCCGGATGAGCACCTCAGTAGAGAAAGACGAAAACTGACTGTCATGATATAGCGGGAGACTGGTCAACCACTCGATGACTCATCAGAATCTTTGAGATTCCTCCGCATTAACGAAGGGCCGTTACCCAGTCACGTACGTACGCGCCCCATATTCGGACGAGCGCAGAAGTACCAAGGGCTACATAGTAGCCCCACTGTCAAACTCATATGGCTAAGTGAAAGTGTTAAAGCAATATAGTCCGATTGCCTAGTTCTCTACGCTATCACCTCCTTAACGAACAAGACGTTGGATCAAGTGTGAATATGCACCTTTTGCGAACACCCCCGCATTATATGCGTGGGGGCGGAAGCCGACGGCTGCAAACTTTCAGGTTATATACATATATACATAAACGGCTGGATAGGAGGCATCATAATACTTTTAGGAAAAAGTATAAACACAGCCTTGATAACTCAATAAAACATTGTTTTTACAATGGGAGTACATGTCACTAGAACATAATATCCTTCGAGCACTGAGCCTCTATCGAATGAGCGCCTTCAAGAACTTCTTCAAAGTAGTGCTCGGCAGCCACTCGGCCCACGACCGAACCTTGTGTTGCAACAGTGGTGGCCTCCGTCTCTGCCCAGTATGTCTTGACACGGGCAAAGGCCATCCGCGCACCCTCTATGCACGCTGACCTCTTCATAGCATCGATGTGCGGCACAGCACCAAGGAATTGTTGCAAAAAACTAAAGTAACTATTCGGCCTTGGCCCTCCCGGCCATAGATGATCCACAACAGACCTCATGGCAAGTCCGGACAACCTATGGAGCTCGGCCCACTCGGCCATTCGCTCATTCAACAGCAGTGGACGCACTGGAGCATGGAACTGTGACCAGAACAGCTTTTCCACTTCGCGATCTTTTTGATCCTTGAAGTACTCGGCCGCATCAGCAGCACTTGCCGCCAAATCCACGTAGGCGTCCGCAGAACTCCATAGTTGATCAAGAGGAGCATACTTTGGATCTCCGAACTTAGTCCGCAACAAGAAGGGCTTCCCAGCCATGATATCCGCCGCTTGATGCAGCTCCTCCTTCGTCGCTCTGATATTGGAGCAGGCTTCCTTGGCCGCTACCATGGCCTTCTCCAGGTCCGTCACCCTCGCTCGGCTTTCTTTTTCAAGAAGCTGGTAATGGTCAACAACATCTTTCAACTCAACGGCCATCTTGGCTATTCTTTCCTTGCTCTGGCAATGCGCAGCCTGTTCAGCCCTCAACTCTTCGACCACCTTTAGAGCGGCCGCATCGCTCTTCCTTGCTTGTTCCTTGGCTCAGGCAAGCTCCGCTCGAAGGGTCTCCACGGTGGCAGCTCCATCTGCAGTCACAACATATTAAAGATACTGGCATCATGCTCCTCTTACTATGTGTTGATCACCGGAAAAATCACTTACCCTGTGCCTTGTCAAGCCGCTTGTTGATAAGCACGATGTCGGCATCTGCCGCATCAAGTTGCCGCTTTAGCTCGGCAAACCCATCAGTCTGGCTAGCCACCGGAGCTTCAGCCACCTGCACATAAAGGCGATCTGGTTATTACCTGGGATTATGATCCTCTGTTTGCCGCCGTTCTCGATGACAACCAGAGTCTCAGGGGCTACTATCTGCATAGGGCACACCTAACATGTGCGGTACTGTCAAAAACATACACTATTTCATGTACCTCAAAGCCTTTCAGTAGACTCATAAAAGCTTCATGCAATCCGCTTTCAGCAGATGAAATCCGTTCAATTACCGTACCCATTAGCGTACGATGCGCTTCTAAGATAGCCGCTTGCTCCAGAAGATCCTTCAGTGCGTCCGACCGCACATTGTACGGTTCTAGACTCTTTCTGTTGCTCTCTTTAGGAGTCAAATACTGAGGACTCCGGGTAGCCAAAGGATTACCCTCTGGCCTTGGTGGATCAGGAGAGACCCTCCGCGACGACACTTCAGGGTCGCCTGCCTCATGAGGCGGGGTGGCAGGGGGAGGCGTTTCTCTCTCCATCCTCTCCGGAAGAAGATCCCCAGAAGACGAACTCTGTCGAGAAGGGCTACGATCCAAACTACAAAGATATAAGCTTCGGTTATTGTCTCCAGAAGTAAGGTAGGACACTTTCACTATTAAAATACCTTTTGATTACTTACAGCTCGATAGAGGGTTGATCCCTGTGCGAACATTGTGCGGCAAGAATACCCTCCGAGGCGGGACCCTCTGGTGAAGATTTCTTCTCCCGTTTGGAAACCTTGGTTTCCAGATCTTCAGAGGTGATCCTCTTCCTTCCTCGGGGAGAGGGAATGTCAGATTCTTCTCATTGGTTATCCTCCCTCGCGGAGGCGGTCATTCCCCCGGTTGGCGCGAGTAGCGAGTGAGGTGATACGTCTCAAACATATTTATAATTTCTGATTGCTCCATGCTATATTATCTACTGTTTTGGACATTATTGGGCTTTATTATCCACTTTTATATTATATTTGGGACTAACCTATTAACCGGAGGCCCAGCCCAGAATTGTTGTTTTTTGCTTGTTTTAGGGTTTCAAAGAAAAGGAATATCAAACGGAGTCCAAACAGAATGAAACCTTCGGGAACGTGATTTTCTCATCGAATACAACTCAGGAGACTTGGACCCTACGCCAAGGCACGTAACAGGAGGCCACGAGGTAGGGGGCGCGCCCTACCCTACCAGGCGCGCCCCCCACCCTCGTGGGCCCCCTGTTGCTCCATCGACATACTTCTTCCTCTTATATATACCCACGTACCCCCAAACGATCAGATACGGAGCCAAAACCCTAATTCCACTTCCGTAACTTTCTGTATCCACGAGATCCCATCTTGGGGCCTGTTCCGGAGCTCCGCCGGAGGGGGCATCGATCGCGGAGGGCATCTACATCAACACCATAGCCTCTCCGATGAAGTGTGAGTAGTTTACTTCAGGCCTATGGGTCCATAGTTAGTAGCTAGATGGCTTCTTCTCTCTTTTTGGATCTCAATATAATGCTCTCCCCCTCTCTTGTGGAGATCTATTCGATGTAATCTTCTTTTTCCGGTGTGTTTGTTGAGACCGATGAATTGTGGGTTTATGATCAAGTCTATATATGAATAATATTTGAATCTTCTCTGAATTCTTTTATGAATGATTGGTTATCTTTGCAAGTCTCTTCGAATTATCAGTTTGGTTTGGCCTACTAGATTGATCTTTCTTGCAATGGGAGAAGTGCTTAGCTTTGGGTTCAATCTTGCGGTGTCCTTTCCCGGTGACAGTAAGGGCAGCAAGGCACGTACTGTATTGTTGCCATCGAGGATAACAAGATGGGGTTTTCTTCATATTGCATGAGTCTATCCCTCTACATCATGTCATCTTGCTTAAGGCGTTACTCTGTTTTTACTTAATACTCTAGATGCATGCTGGATAGCGGTCATGTCATCTTGCTTAAGGTGTTACTCTGTTTTTACTTAATACTCTAGATGCATGCTAGATAGCGGTCGATGAGTGGAGTAATAGTAGTAGATGCAGGCAGGAGTCGGTCTACTTGTCCCAGACGTGATGCCTATATACATGATCATACCTATTCTCATAACTATGCTCAATTCTGTCAATTGCTCAACAATAATTTGTTCACCCACCGTAGAATACTTATGCTCTCGAGAGAAGCCACTAGTGAAACCTATGGCCCCCGGGTCTATCTTTATCATATCAATCTCCTACTACTTAGTTATTTGCTTTGCTATTTACTTTGCCTTATTTTACTTTGCATCTTTATCATAAAAATACCAAAAATATTTTCTTATCATATCTATCAGATCTCACTCTCGTAAGTGGCCTTATAGGGCTTGACAACCCCTATTTGTGTTGGTTGCGAGGATTTATTTGTTTTGTGCAGGTGCGAGGGACTCGCGCGTAGCCTCCTACTGGATTGATACCTTGGTTCTCAAAAACTGAGGGAAATACTTATGCTACTTTGCTGCATCATCCCTTCCTCTTCGGGGAAAACCAACGCTGTGGTAAAAGAGGTAGCAAGAAGGATTTCTGGCGCCGTTGCCGGGGAGGTCTACGCAAAAGTCAACATACCAAGTACCCATCACATACCCTTATCTCCCGCATTACATTATTTGCCATTTGCCTCTCGTTTTCCTCTCCCCCACTTCACCCTTGCCGTTTTATTTGCCCTCTCTCTCTCTCTCTATCCTCCCTCTATTTGCCTCTTTTTGTCCGCTTGCTTTTTGCTTGCTTGTGTGTTAGTTTGCTTGCTTGTCACGATGGCTCTACCTAAATTTGGTGACCTTCACCTTAAAGGTTAGAAGAAATTGAAAATAATGTCAGGAGTTTCATGGTTTTGCAATTTGAACATAATAGTTTCTTCAGAAACGAGCTTAAAGAACAGAAAAGTTTCATGAGTTTTATGAATAAAGAGCTTGATGATATGTCTAAAGAATTTGATGGTTTAAGATCCCAACTTGCTCATCTTGAGAAATTAACTGCTGAAATTTCGGATAAGCAGGCTACCCTAGATAATAAGATGGCTGCTAAACCGAGTTGCTATGAAAATAAAGATGAAGATCTAAAAGTTATTGATGTGTCCCCTATTAAATCTTTGTTTTGAAATATGAATCTTGATAATGATTGGACTGAATATGATCCACCTTTACCTAGTAGGTGTTCCAAGAATTCTGAATCTTTTGATCTTGATGCTAAATTTGATAAAAGTGGGATTGAAGAAATTAAAACCCTAGATGTTGCTAAACCCACTATTATGGATTTCAAGGAATTTAACTATGAAAATTGCTCTTTGATTGATTGTATTTCCTTTTTGCAATCCATGCTAAATTCTCCTCACTCTTATAGTCAAAATAAAGCGTTTACTAAATATTTCGTTGATGCCTTGATGCAATCTTATGAAGAAAAACTTGAATTGGAAATTTATATCCCTAGACAACTTTATGATGAGTGGGACCAACTATTAAAATTAAAATTAAAGATCATGAATGCTATGCTTTATGTGATTTGGGTGCTAGTGTTTCCACGATTCCAAAGACTTTGTGTGATTTGTTAGGTTTCCGTGATTTTGATGATTGCTCTCTAAACTTGCACCTTGTGGATTCCACTATTAAGAAACCTATGGGAAGAATTAATGATGTTCTTATTGTTGCAAATAGGAATTATGTGCCCATAGATTTTATTGTTCTTGACATAGATTGCAATCCTTCATGTCCTATTATTCTTGGTAGACCTTTCCTTAGAACGATTGGTGCAATTATTGATATGAAGGAAGGAAATATTAGATTCCAATTTCCATTAAGGAAAGGCATGGAACACTTTCCTAGAAAGAAAATTAAATTACCTTATGAATCTATTATAAGAGCCACTTATGGATTGCCTACCAAAGATGGCAATACCTATATCTATTCGTGATTGTTATGCCTAGCTAGGGGCGTTAAACGATAGCGCTTGTTGGGAGGCAACCCAATTTTATTTTTATTCCTTGCTTTTTGCTCCTGTTTAGTAATAAATAAATTATCTATCCTATGTTTTGGTTGTGTTTTTTTTGTTTAATTAGTGTTTGTGCCAAGTAGAACCGTTGGGAAGACTTGGGGAAAGTCTTGTTGAACTTGCTATAAAACAGAAACTTTAGCGCTCACGAGAACTGCTGTAATTTTTATTTGAAGAGTGATATTTAGTTAATTCTTTTTGAAGATTATTAATAGATAAATTCCTCACGTCCATAAATTTATTTTAGAATTTTTGGGGTTCCAGATCTTGCGCTAGCTACAGATTACTACAGACTGTTCTGTTTTTGACAGATTCTGTTTTTCGTGTGTTGTTTGCTTATTTTGGTGAATCTATGGCTAGTAAAATAGTTTATAAACCATAGAGAAGTTGGAATACAGTAGGTATAACACCCATATAAATAAATAATGAGTTCATTACAGTACCTTGAAGTGGTATTTTGTTTCGCTAACGGAGCTCACGAGATTTTCTACTTTAAGTTTTGTGTTGTGAAGTTTTCAAGTTTTGGGTAAAGATTTGATGGATTATGGAACAAGGAGTGGCAAGAGCCTAAGCTTGGGGATGCCCATGGCACCCCCAAGATAATATAAGGACACCTAAAAGCCAAAGCTTGAGGATGCCCCGGAAGGCATTCCCTCTTTCGTCTACTTCTATCGGTAACTTTACTTGGAGCTATATTTTTATTTACCACATGATATGTGTTTTGCTTGGAGTGTCTTGTATTATTTGAGTCTTTGATTGTTAGTTTACCACAATCATCCTTGCTGTACACACCTTTTGAGAGAGCCATACATGATTTGGAATTTGTTAGAATACTCTATGTACTTCGCTTATATCTTTTGAGTTATATAATGTTGCTCTAGTGCTTCACTTACATCTTTTAGAGCACGGTGGTGGATTTGTTTTATAGAAACTATTGATCTCTCATGCTTCACTTAGATTATTTTGAGAGTCTTAAATAGCATGGTAATATTCTTAAAATCCTAATATGCTTGGTATGCAAGATTAATAATAAAACTTTCTTATGAGTGTGTTGAATACTATGATAAGTTTGATACTTGATAATTGTTTTGAGATATGGAGATGGTGATATTAAAGTCATGCTAGTTGAGTAGTTGTGAATTTGAGAAATACTTGTGTTGAAGTTTGTCATTCCCGTAGCATGCACGTGTGGTGAACCGTTATGTGATGAAGTCGGAGCATGATTTATTTATTGATTATCTTCCTTATGAGTGGCGGTCGGGGATGAGCGATGGTCTTTTCCTACCAATCTATCCCCCTAGGAGCCTGCACGTAATACTTTGCTTTGATAACTTGTAGATTTCTGCAATAAGTATATGAGTTCTTTATGACTAATGTTGAGTCCATGGATTATACGCACTCTCACCCTTCTACCTTTGCTAGCCTCTCTAATACCGTGCACCTTTCACCGGTATCATACACCTACCATATACCTTCCTCAAAACAGCCACCATACCTACCTATTATGGCATTTCCATAGCCATTCCGAGATATATTGTCATGCAACTTTCCACTGTTCCATTTATGACACACTCCATCATTGTCATATTGCTTAGCATGATCATGTAGTTGACATCGTATTTTTGGCAAAGCCACCATTCATAATTCTTTCATACATGTCACTCATGCATCATTGCATATCCCGGTACACCGCCGGAGGCATTCACATAGAGTCATATTTTGTTATAAGTATCGAGTTGTAATTGTTGAGTTGTAAGAAAAATAAAAGTGTGATGATCATCATTATTAGAGCATTGTCCCAGTGAGGAAAGGATGATGGAGACTATGATTCCCCCACAAGTCGGGATTAGACTCCGGACGAAAAATATATAAAAGAGGCCAAAGAAGCCCAAATAAAAAAAGAGAAAGAAAAGATGCCATAAAAAAGGCCCAAATAAAAAAATGAGAGAAAAAGAGAGAAGGGACAATGTTACTATCCTTTTACCACACTTGTGCTTCAAAGTAGCACCATGATCTTCATAGTAGAGAGTCTCTCATGATATCACTTTCATATACTAGTGGGAATCTTTCATTATAGAACTTGGCTTGTATATTCCAATGATGGGTGAGGGAGTCCTGGATTAGGGGGTCTCCGGACAGCCGGACTATATCCTTTGGCCGGACTGTTGGACTATGAAGATACAAGATTGAAGACTTCGTCTCATGTTCGGATGAGACTCTACTTGGCGTGGAAGGCAAGCAAGGCAGTACGGATATGGATATCTCCTCCTTTGTAACCGACCTTGTGTAACCCTAACCCTCTCCGGTGTCTATATAAACCGGAGGGTTTTAGTCCGTAGGACAACATACAATCATACCATAGGCTAGCTTCTAGGGTTTAGCCTCTCCGATCTCGTGGTAGATCAACTCTTGTAATATTCATATCATCAAGAATAAATCAAGCGGGACATACGGTTTTACCTCCATCAAGAGGGCCCGAACCTGGGTAAAGCATCGTGTCCCCTGCCTCCTGTTACCATCCGCCTTAGATGCACAGTTCGGGACCCCCTACCCGAGATCCGCCGGTTTTGACACCGACATTGGTGCTTTCATTGAGAGTTCCTCTGTGTCGTCGCCATTAGGCTTGATGGCTCCTTCAATCATCGATAGCGATGTAGTCCAGGGTGAGACTTTTCTCCCCGGACAGATCTTTGTATTCGGCGGCTTCGCACTGCGGGCCAACTCGCTTTGCCATCTGGAGCAGATTGAAAGTTACGCCCCTGGCCATCAGGTCAGGTTTGGAAGCTTAAATTACATGGCCGATATCCGGAGAGACTTGATCTTCGACGGATTCGAGCCCCTGCCTTGTGCACCACGCGGTCACGATAATTACGATTTAGCTCTACCATCGGACCGTATTCAGGAGATCGCACCGGCAGCCGCTCCGAGCCTCAATTCGGAGCCAGTTGCGCCATCCATGGACGGGTGGATAGACCGTCACGGAGGCCGTATCCTCAGCGGCGATCGAGCCGAATATCGACCTTACCCTTCACGAGAGTCGTGTTGCCAAACTGCCGGATCCTTCCCCGGCCACGGACTCCGAACCGCCTGCGCCCGTGCCTATCAAATCCGACTGGGCGCCAATCATGGAGTTCACCTCCGCGGATATCTTTCAGCACTCGCCCTTCGGCGACATACTGAATTCATTAAAGTCTCTCTCCTTGGCAGGAGAGTCCTGGCTGAAATATGTCCGGCAGGATTGGGATGCGGATGATGAAGAAATTCGTTGCCCACCCACCACCCACTTAGTAGCCACTATCGATAACTTAACCGACATGCTCGACTTCGACTCCGAAGACATCGACGGTATGGACGACGATGCAGGAGACGAACAGGAACCACTGCCCACAGGGCACTGGACGCCCACTTCATCACATGACGTATACATGGTGGACATGCCAAAAGAAAACGACGATGAGGAACGGAAGGACGCAACGAAGGATTGTCCCCTCGAGAAGCAGTCAAAGCGGCGGCGTAAGCGCCGCTCCAAATCCCGCCTAGGCAGAAACAACAATCATATAGACCCAGCGTTAGAGCAGGGTGAACCATCGCCGGACCACGGCAACATGGAGAATCAAACCGAACAACCCGACTCTGTCAAAGATAATAGTCCAGACGATATCACACCGGACAGACACCCGGAGCAACAGAATGCCCGCAAAGGCTTGTTGCCACCGCGAGGAGTCTAAAAAAGCAGAAACAAAGGCTCAAGGCTGCGCAAGACACACTCAGAATCAGATGGAGTAAAGTACTCAACACAGCAGCGAAGTACGGCGGTAATCGCCCCACCAAGAGCTACCCGAAGCGGAAGTTTCTACCTGAATTCGATGAGGAGGCCTTAGATCCCCCACAACCAAAAATTAAGACAGCCATCTGGCCGGATAGACGACCTCAAGGCCAACATAGAGTGGCAAACAATGCCGCACATGAGCCAATACGCGATCCACGCGAGGGCTCGCATCAAAAGGACGGCGCAACCAGATCCATCTATGGACCACGCAAGCGCGCTCCAGCATACGATGCAACACAACAAACATCCGAACAACACGGTACACCCAGATACAGGGGTGCGCACACCCCCTATGTTTCACCGACGAGGTGCAGGACCATGATTTTCCAGAGGGATTCAAACCCATAAACATAGAGGCATACGACGAAACAACAGATCCTGGGGTCTGGATTGAGGACTATATCCTCCATATCCATATGGCTCGAGGAGATGATCTCCACGCCATTAAGTATTTACCCCTCAAACTCAAAGGGCCAGCTCGGCATTGGCTTAAAAGCCTCCCCGAAAGCTCTATTGGAAGCTGGGAAGAGCTCGAAGACGCTTTTCGAGCAAATTTTCACGGGACTTATGTCCGACCTCCGGATGCGGACGATTTAAGTCATATAACTCAACAGCCCGGAGAGTCAGCCCGAAAGCTTTGGAATAGGTTTCTTACTAAAAAGAACCAAATAGTCGACTGTCCGGACGCCGAAGCCTTGGCAGCTTTTAAACACAGCGTCTGAGACGAATGGCTTGCCAGACACCTCGGCTAAGAAAAGCCGAGAACAATGGTAGCATTAACAAGCCTCATGACCCGCTTTTGCGCGGGAGAGGACAGCTGGCTAGCCCGATGCAGCACCAGCGACCCAAGTACATCCGAAGTTAGAGATGGAAACGGGAAATCACGATGCAGCAAAAATAATAAGCGCCGAAATAAAGAAGACAGCCTGAACAGCACGGCGGTAAACGCCGGATTCATAAGCTCTCGGCCAGGTCAGCAAAAGCCGCCCTCTAAAGGCGCCAGGGATGAACTGTCCAGCCTAAACAAAATTCTAGACCAAATATGTCAGATCCATAGCACCCCCGATAAACCTGCAAATCATACCCACAGAGAATTTTGGGTCTTCAAGCAGTCCGGCAAGCTCAACGCCGAACATAAGGGGCAGGATACACCAAGCGAAGACGAGGATGAGCTTCGCAAGCAAAGCACTGGGGAACAGAAGAAATTTCCACCAGAAGTCAAAACAGTAAACGTGTTACACGTGATAAAGGGGAGAAACAAAGCGGCACTCCGAGATAAATATGCCCAAGGGCCTATCACCGCGGAGTTCTGCCACTGGCCGTCTCAACCGATCACCTTCGACCATCAGGATTACTCGGCAAGTATCCGGCGCGCAGGATGGGCTGCCTTGGTATTAGATCCAATAATTTATGGATACCACTTCACACGAATCCTGATGGACGGTGGCAGCAGTCTAAACCTGATATATCAGGACACAATCCGCAAAATGGGGATAGACCCAACGAAAATTTGCCACAGCAATACTACCTTTAAAGGAGTAACGCCTGGCCCAGGGGCTCATTGCACGGGCTCTCTGCTACTAGAGGTTATATTCGACTTCCCCGATAACTTCCGTAGTGAAAATTTAACCTTCCACATTGCTCCGTTCCAAAGTGGCTATCAAGCACTACTTGGACGCGAAGCTTTCGCTCGCTTTAATGCAATACCACATTACGCTTCCCTCACGCTTAAGATGCCTGGTCCACATGGCAGCATTACAGTAAATGGAAATATTGAGCGATACAGGCGCGCCGATGAGAGTGCGGCTACCTTGGCAGCCGCACACTAAAACGGCCTCACCAACTAAAGCATTCGATAGGTCGTGAAGACCACGGACACGGTTAGACGAGTCTGGCGCAGCTATATGTAATTCATACAGGTTTGATGGCCACACCCCTATTACAATTACAAGGGGCTCAACGCGCAGACAAGTGGCAATTTTTACTCATCTTGAATTATACATGGTTTCTTTAAAACTACCTTTTTGCACGACAACTTTTCACCTAAGTTCCTCTCTTTTACAGATGACCATCGTGCTACACCCGTCCAGGATATGGCACAACGGAGATACAGGCATAGACGTGCAGCAGGGACCCGTTCAAAGGATTCTTTTTAGATTAAGGCCCTGCGTCAACCTTTTTTACTGTCTTTTGTTGATACACATCCCTCGGATTCTCAGTACAATTGAGAAGGATGCTGACGTCTTGGCATGTGGCCACGTCAAAATAATGCACGTACCTGGACACCAGGGGCTTCTTACAAAGGGCATTGTTTAGGCCCGGTCTATACCATAAAGACCGAATACCTTAGGGAGTGTTCGGCGTCGCGAATTTAGCCTTATATGCATCAGCTCTAAATCATGTCTTTGGTCAAATGTTGGGTTTGCCCAGCTCCTGTGTTTTGCTGCCTTACGTTCCGCTCTATCGGCTAAGGCGGCACTAGGAGAACTACTGCGATTGTGCCCCGGGTCATCCGGACGAGCACCTCAGTAGAGAAAGCCGAAAACTGACTGTCATGATATAGCGTGAGACTGGTCAACCACTCGATGACCTATCGGAATGTTAGAATTCCTCTGCCTTAACGAAGGGCCGTTTCCCGGCCAGGCATGTACGCACCCCGAATTCAGGAGAGTGCGGAGCCACCAGGGGCTATATAGTAGCCCCACTGCCAAACTCCTATGGCTAAGTGAAAGTGTTAAAGCATTATAGTCCGGTTGCCTAGTTCGCTGTGCTATCACCTCCTTATTAGGACCAAGACATTGGATTAAGTGTGAATATGCGTCTTCTGCGAACACCCCCGCATTATATGCGTGGGGGCTGAAGCCGACGACTGCAATCTTTCAGTTTATATACATATATACATAAACAGCCGCACAGGAGGCATCATATTACTTTCAGGCAAAAGTATAAATACAGCCTTAATAAATTTCATAAACATTGTTTTTACAATGGGAATACATGTCACTCAAACATAATATTCTTCGAGCACTGGGCCTCTATCAAATGAGCACCCTCAAGAACTTCTTCAAAATAGTGCTCGGCAGCCACTCGGCCTATGGCCGAACCCTGCGCCGCAATAGTGGTAGCATCCATCTCCGCCCAGTATGCTTTGACGCGGGCAAGGGCCATCCGCGAGCCTTCTATGCACGCCGACCTCTTCATCGCATTGATGCACGACACCGCACCAAGGAACTGCTGCACCAGGCTAAAATAGCTGTTCGGCTTTGGCCTTTCCGGTCACAGCTGATCCACGACAGACCTCATGGCGAGTCCGGACAACCTATTGAGTTCGGCCCATTCGGCTAGCTGATCAGTCAATGGAAGCGGACGCTCTGGAATGTTAAACTACGACCAGAACAGCTTGTCCACTTCATGATCTATTTGATCTTGGAAGTATTCGGCCGCATCGACAGCGCTCGCCGCCAAGTCCATATATGCGTCTGCCAAACTCCACAGCCGATCCAGAGGGGCATACCGCGGATCTCAGAACTTCCTCCGTAGCATAAAGGGCTTCCCAGCCGCAATATCCGCGACTTCTCGCAGTTCCTCCTTCTTCGCTATCATGGCAGAGCGGGTGTCCTTGGTCACCATTGTGGCCTTCTCGAGGTCCGTTGCCCTCGCCCGGTTTTCTTCTTCAAGGAACTGGCAACGGTCGGCGGTGTCTTTTAACTTTACAGCCATCTTGGCCATTTTATCTTTGCTCTCGCAATGAGCAGCCTTTTCATCTCTTAACTCTTCGGCCGCCTTTAAAGCGGCCGCATTACTACTCCTTGCTTGTTCCTTGGCTTGGGCAAGTTCCGCCCAAAGGGTCTCCACGGTGGCAGCTCCATCTACAGTCACAACATATTAAAGATACTGGTGTTACGCTGCTCTTACTATGTGACGTTCACCAAAAAATATCACTTACCCTGTGCCTCGTCAAGCCACTTATTAACAAGCTCGATGTCGGCATCCGCCGCATCCAGTTGCCACTTTAGTTTGGCAATCTCATGAGTCCGGCCAGCCACCGGAGCTCCAGCCACCTGCACATAAAGGCGGTTTGGTTATTACCTGGGACTACAATCCTCTATTCGTCGCCGTTCTCGACGACAACCAGAGTCTCAGGGGCTACTATCTACACAGGGCACACCTAAAAATGTGCGGTACTATCAAAAAGTATATCATTTCACGTACCTCAAAGTTCGTCAGTAGACTCATAAAGGCCTCATGCAATCCGCTTTCGGCAGACGAAATTCTTTCCATCACCGTACCCATCAAGATATGGTGTTCTTCTGAGATGGCCGCTCGCTCCAACAGCTCCCTCAGTACGTCCGATCGCATACCAGACGGTGCCGAACTCTTCTGTTTGCTCTCTTCAAGAGCTGGATACTGGGGACTTCGGGTGACCATAGGATTATCTTCTGGCCTCACCGGATCCGGGGAGGCCCTCCGAGACGACACTTCAAGGTCGCCCGCTTCTTGAGCGGAGGAGTCCGGGGGAGGCGTTTCGCTCTCCATCATCTCTGGAAGAAGATCCCCGAAGAGGAGCTTTGCTGAGAAGGGCTGAGATCTGAACTGCAAGATAAATGCTTCGGTTATTTTCGTTGGAAGAAAGGTAGAATATCTTTACTATCAATTATTTTTCGATAACTTACAGCTCGTTAGAGGGCTCATCTCGGAGGGAAGGTCACCCTTCGGGGCCGGACCCTCTAGTGGAGATTTCTTCTCCCGTTTGGAAGCCTTGGTTTCCGAATCTTCATAGTCAGTCCTCTTCCTTCCCCGAAGCGAGAGAAGTTCAGATTCCTCCCCTTGGTTATCCTCCTTCACGGAGGCACTCATTCCCTCGGTTGGAATTGGTAGCGATGGGGGCCCGCTTTCGCCCTCATTATTCCCCCCTTTATCTTCCTTTGAGGACTCCGGGCAAGGTGCTAGCTCGAGCATCTTTTCCAGTACCGGATTGTCCAAACCCTCAGGAAGGGGGGCCGAACATCGAATCATCTTCGCCTTTGTTAGCCAGTCCTAGTCAAAGAGCGATTTCTTAGAATGACGTCATGTTAAATGAAAGACGGTGTGTTCGGCTAGAGGCTTACTTACTTGGTCGGCGGTGCGGTTGCTGCTCAGGCCCACATCCTCGGTAGTATCCGGACACTCTATTTGGGGTCCGAAGAATAATTTATACATATCCTCGTGTGTCAGGCCAAAGAAATTCTGAATAGTGTGTGGCCCTTCGGGGTTGAACTGCCACATACGGAGGGGCCGACGTTTGCAAGGCTGGACTCGACGAACCAGCATGACTTGCACCACCATAACCAGACTGAAATCTCCTTCGAAGAGATCTTGAATGTGGCTCTGCAGTATAGGCACGTCCTTGGCTGGGCCCCAACTCAGCCCTCTGCTAATCCATGACATCAGTTGTGGTGGAGGGCCCGAGCGGAAAGCAGGGGCAGCCACCCACTTGGCACTTCTGGGAGCTGTGATGTAAAACCACTCCCGTTGCCATAATCCGGACACCTCTGGAAAGGAACCCTTTTGCCATGGGGCTCCAGCGATCTTGCTTATTAAAGCGCCTCCGCATGCTACACGCTGCCCCTCGACCATCTTTGGCTTCACGTCAAAGGTCTTGAGCCACAGGCCAAAGTGAGGGGTAATGCGGAGGAATGCCTCACATACGACAATAAATGCCGAGATGTGGAGAAAGGAGTCTGGGGCTAGACGTGGAAATCTAGCCCGTAATAGAACATCAAACCCCTAACGAAGGGATCTAGAGTGAGGCCTAGACCTCGGAGGAAGTGGGAGACGAACACAACATTCTCGTTGGGTTCGGGAGTAGGGACGACCTGCCCTCGGGCAGGCAGCCGATGCGAAACCTTGGTGGTCAGGTATCTGGCCTCCATCAACTTCTTGATATTGTAACACCCCTGATGTAACTTTCCCTATTTGTACTCCAACTCTTGCCGTTTCCGACGTTAAGTTATATTTATTTTCTCGGGTTTGGGTTTTGTCTCCATGTGTTGTTGTCATTGTCATGCATCTCATATCATGTCATCATGTGCATTGCTTTTGCATACGTGTTCGTCTCATGCCTTCGAGCATTTTCCCCGTTGTCCGTTTTGCATTCCGGCGCTTCGTTCTCCTCCGGTGGTCATTTCTAGCTTTCTTTCGTGTGTGGGGATTAAACATTTCCGGATTGGACCGAGACTTGCCAAGCGGCCTTGGTTTACTACCGGTAGACCGCCTGTCAAGTTTCGTATCATTTGGACTTCGTTTGATACTCCAACGGTTAACCAAGGGACCGAAAAGGCCTCGTGTGTGTTGCAGCCCAACACCCCTCCAATTTGGCCCAAAACCCACCAAACTCTACTCCATCATCTAGAGCGTTCGATCACGATCGCGTGGCCGAAAACCGCACCTCATTTGGACTCTCCTAGCTCCCTCTATGCCTATATATACACCCCCTCCGAAATTCGCGGATCCTCTCCCCCCTAACCCTAAAAATCCCAGATCCGCCGCCGCCGGACGTGTCCGGAGCGGGCCGAACAACGTCCGCCGCCCCCGCCACCCTCTCAGCACGTGCCACGTGGCACCCCGGCGAACCGCCGCCGCCGCCCGAGGCCCGCAAGCCCGCCGCGGGCCCTCCCCGGCCCGAAGCCGCCTCGCCGCCCGTGCCCGGAGACCCCGCGCCGCACCGCCTCCCTCCTCGGCTCCGGCGCCGCCACGCCAGCCGCCGCCGCCACCCTTCACCTCGCCCGCCGCGCGCGCCGGCCGCTGCCGCCCCGCCCGCCGTGCCTCGCCGCCCCTGCAGCGCCGGCCCCGCTCCTCCCCATCTCCGGCAAGCCCCGACCGGTCCTCCCTCCTACTCCGGCGAGAAGCTCCGGTGAGCTCAAGATCCGGCCTCGGTTCGCATGCCCGCCGAAGAACCCTAGATCTGGTTGTTTTTTCCTCTAAGTCCTTAAAATTTTCAGTCCATATGCTCTTGTTCGAGGCTCCGTAACTCTGCATCCGTAGCTCCGATTCATGCATATAGCATATCAAAATGTTCATCTCAGAGCGTACATCATTTCATTCCATTGCATCATTTTCATTTGAGCTCATCTTGATGCCCGAAATGCTGTTAGAAGAGGGCTACTTGAGTTAATTGTCAGATCTGCTACTCCGTTTAACACTTTTGTCATTTTTGCCATGATTAATGTGTGCATGATATGCCCGTGAGTTCTTCATATGTTTTGTTAAGGGTTTTTTCATCTTTCCATAGGTGCAATCCATGTATTTTTAGGATGTGTGTGGTGACTTGTGCAAGCTTGCAAAGTGGTGCACTTGCTAATTCTGTTTTCAAGGACTTAGTGATTTCACTAAGTCCTGGGATTGTTTATCTCACGATGCCATATGTTCACGTTGTTTCCTACTGATCCGTGCCCCTTTTGAGGATGATCAGTAAGGGCGTTTTGTTAATCTTGTAGTGCTCTATCCATCCATGTCTTTGTTTGCAATTATGGAGCACCCTAGCTTGAGTCAATGGAGCTCTACTTTTGCTTCATTGCGAATCTGGGCAGATCGTCAACTTGTTTGCGATTTTGCCGATGTTATTGTAGTTGGTCCGTGCATGCTATGCCATTGTTCTTGACATGCCTAGCTTGTATTTTGTGCCTTATCAAGGGATGTATGCTTGTCTTGCCGTGACTTGCAGCGTGGTGAGTGCATCGAGCTCGTAAACATGCCTTCGTGAGTTATGTTTCAGCATGTCCCAGTTTTCACTAAGTCTGAAAACTGATTATGTTTTTGCTATGTTCGTGTGCTTGTTAGTAAATTTTGTGGTCCATTTTGGCTCAAGGTCACTAAGGTAATTTTGTTAAGCTTGTTGAGTAGCTCCATGCCATGTCTTTCTTTGTCTTGTTCAGGTCCTGTAGCATGTTGTTTTGTTGCTCCGAAGAGGGCTATATGATCTGAAATTCCAGACAAGTGTTAATTTCACTAAGTCTGAGATCAGTTTTACCATTTGCATTTTTGCCATGCTTGTTTGAACCTGTTAATGGATGATTTGGCCGTAGCTCAGTGCTAGAATTTTGTTAAGAATCTTGTGTGAATCCCTGCCATGTATTTTTTTGACATGTTTGGGTGCTGTAGCATGTTCATTTCATTGCATCTAGATGCATACTTGCTGTAAATCGCAGACCAGTGTCATATTTGAATCGCTTGCCATTTCCAAACCGTAACTCCGATTTCGGCGTTCTTTATATCGTTTTCAAGCGATTTCATCTCATCTTTCCAGTGGCACCCTTGGAATTCCAAGTTGAGGCCAGGTTCATGCATTTCCTGCCATGTCTTGCATTTTGCATCCCGCATCGCATCCCGCATAGCATATCATCATTTCATCATATTGCTTGTTCTTGCACGTGGTTGATTGTATCCTTGTTGCTTGTTTGTCTTGTTTGGGTAAGCCGGGAGACGAGTTCGCTACCGAGGAGCCCATTGAGTTTGCTTTCGAGGATTCAGTCAACTCTGACAACTGTGCAGGCAAGATGATCATACCCTCGAAATCACTACTATCTTTGCTATGCTAGTTTGCTCGCTCTTTTGCTATGCCAATGCTACGATGCCTACCACTTGCTTGCAAACCTCCCAAATTGCCATGTCAAACCTCTAACCCACCATTGTCCTAGCAAACCATTGATTGGCTATGTTACCGCTTTGCTCAGCCCCTCTTATAGCGTTGCTAGTTGCAGGTGAAGATTGGAGGCCGTTCCTTGTTGGAACATTGATTTACTTGTTGGGATATCATTATTTTGCCATGTTATCTTAATGCATCTATATACTTGGTAAAGGGTGGAAGGCTCGGCCTCTCGCCTAGTGTTTTGTTCCACTCTTGCCGCCCTAGTTTCCGTCATATCGGTGTTATGTTCCCGGTTTTTGCGTTCCTTACGCGGTTGGGTTATAATGGGAACCCCTTGATAGTTTGCCTTGATTAAAGCTTTTCCAGCAATGCCCAACCTTGGTTTTACCATTTGCCACCTACCCTTTTTTCCCTTGGGTTCTGCAGACTCAAGGGTCATCTTATTTTAACCCCCCCCCCCCCGGGGCCAGTGCTCCTCTGAGTGTTGGTCCAAACTGTCAGCCGCCGGTGGCTACCAGGGGCAACTCTGGGCTGACCTACCGGAAGTTTGGACAATCTGAGTGTGCCCTGAGAAAGAGATATGTGCAGCTCCTATCGGGATTTGTCGGCACATTCGGGCGGTGTTGCTGGTCTTGGTTTAACCTGTCAAAGTGTCTTGAGTTACCGAGATACCGAGTCTGATCGGAACGTCTTGGGAGGAGGTCTATTCCTTCGTTGACCGTGAGAGCTTGTCATGGGCTAAGTTGGGACTCCCCTGCAGGGATTGAACTTTCGAAAGTCGTGCCCGCGGTTATGGGCAGATGGGAATTTGTTAATGTCCGGTTGTAGATAACTTGAACCTTAATTTAATTAAAATGAATCAACTGAGTGTGTTACCGTGATGGCCTCTTCTCGGCGGAGTCTGGGAAGTGGACACGGTGTTGGAGTAATGTTTGCGCAGGTTGCTCTCTAGTTTCTCGCTCGTGCTTTGCCTCCTCTTCTCGCTCTCTTTTGCGAATAAGCTAGCCACCATACTTGCTAGTTGCTTGCTGCAGCTCCACTCATATTTTACCTTGCCTTACCTATAAGCTCAAATAGTCTTGATCGCGAGGTTGCGAGATTGCTGAGTCCCTGTGGCTCACAGATTACTATTACACCAGATGCAGGGCCTGATGATTCCGCTCCAGGAGACGCGTACGAGCTCAAGTGGGAGTTCGATGAAGACTCTCAACGATACTATGTTTCCTTTCCCGACGATCAGTAGTGGTGCCCAGTTGGGGGTGAACGGGACCGTTGTCGCATGTTGGGTTCTCTTTTATTTTGGCGCCATAGTCGGTCCTTGAGTGTATGGATGATGTAATGTTATTTATGTACTTGATTGACGTGGCGAGTGTAAGCCAACTATGTTATCTCCCCTTTTATTATTATTACATGGGATGTTGTGAAGATTGCCTACCTTGCGACATATGCCTTCAATGCGATTATGTCTCTAAGTCGTGCCTCGACACGTGGGAGCTATAGTCGCATCGAGGGTGTTACAGATATCCTCTTCCGTAACGGAGGAGGGCATCCACCGGCCTTGAAGGATAGATCCGGACATGATTGAAGGTCCGAAGCACCTGACCTGGGCTTTGGGTGTTAGAACTCGAGGCGGGGGAAGGATTCGATTGAGCACGGGAGGGAAAAAAGTAAAAGCCTTGTCCCTTTATAAAGAGGGTGAATATCAAGCGTCCTCCCAGTGGCCGTTTGGGACTTGCCTAAAATCTAGGAGTCCTAGGCACGGTTGGGTTACCCACGACCGTATTGATGAGAATCCCGTAATTAGGGGAACACGATCTCTGCTTTGATAAGACGTGTCAAGAAACCGCCTCGCGTTATGTGTGGAGCTGGTTGAAGAAAAACGGTTCGAATAATCACCGGGCCATGGCTTAATGTCATGTTGCCAAAACAAGTCAGCAGATTAGATTTGTGGAAATATTATTCTCTCTACGGTGGTATGTGGAACTTATTTTGCAGGGTTGGACACTATCCTTGTATTCAAATTCTTCCGTGGTGTATTCGGAGGAGGAACGCGCCTTGCAATGCCGAAGACAATACTGCGCGCCGGACTCGACGTCATTGAAGCTTGGTTCAGGGACAACCGAGGGAGTCCTGGATTAGGGGGTCTCCGGACAGCCGAACTATATCCTTTGGCCGGACTGTTGGACTATGAAGATACAAGATTGAAGACTTCGTCTCGTGTACGGATGAGACTCTACTTGGCGTGGAAGGCAAGCAAGGCAGTACAGATATGGATATCTCCTCCTTTGTAACTGACCTTGTGTAACCCTAACCCTCTCTGGTGTCTATATAAACCGGAGGGTTTTAGTCCGTAGGACAACATACAATCATACCATAGGCTAGCTTCTAGGGTTTAGCCTCTCCGATCTCGTGGTAGATCAACTCTTGTAATATTCATATCATCAAGAATAAATCAAGCAGGACGTAGGGTTTTACCTCAAACAAGAGGGCCCGAACCTGGGTAAAGCTTCGTGTCCCCTGCCTCCTGTTGCCATCCGCCTTAGACACACAGTTCGGGACCCCCTACCCGAGATCCGCCGGTTTTGACACCGACAATGGGCTTCCTCAAATTTCCCTAGGTCTTCATGAGCAAGCAAGTTGGATGCACACCCACTTAGTTTCTTTTTGAGCTTTCATATACTCCCTCCGGTCCTTTTTACTCTACAAATTAGAATTCTCTGAAGTCAAACTTCACAAAGTTTGACTGTATCTATATGAAAAAATATCAACATCTGCCATGCTAAAGTTATACAATATAAAACTTGAAGTCATGACACATCTATTGATATTGATTTCAGATTGTGAATGTTAGTACTTTTTTCTATAAAGTTGGTCAAACTTTACGAGGTTTGACTTCTGTCAAATCTTATATGCGAACTAAAAAGGACCGGAGGGAGTACTTATAGCTCTAGTGCATCCGTTGCATGGCAATCCCTACTCACTCACATTGATATCTATTGATGGGCATCTCCATAGCCTGTTGATATGCCTAGTTGATGTGAGACTATCTTCTCCTTTTTGTCTTCTCCACAACCACCACTCTACTCCACCTATAGTGTTATATCCATGGCTCACGCTCATGTATTGCGTGAAAATTGAAAAAGTTTTGAGAATGTCAAAAGTATGAAACAATTGCTTGGCTTGTCATCGGGGTTGTGCATGATTTAAATATTTTGTGTGGTGAAGATAGAGCATAGCCAGACTATATGATTTTGTAGGGATAACTTTCTTTAGCCATGTTATTTTGAGAAGACATAATTGCTTTGTTAGTATGCTTGAAGTATTATTATTTTCTATGTCAATATGAAATTTTGTCTTGAATCTTTCGGATCTGAATATTCATACCACAATTAAGAAGAATTACATTAAAATTATGCCAAGTAGCACTCCGCATCAAAAATTCAGTTTTTACCATTTACCTACTCGAGGACGAGCAGGAATTAAGCTTGGGGATGCTTGATACGTCTCCAACGTATCTATAATTTTTGATTGCTCCATGCTATATTATCTACTGTTTTGGACATTATTGGGCTTTATTATCCACTTTTATATTATATTTGGGACTAACCTATTAACTGGAGGCCCAGCCCAGAATTGTTGTTTTTTGCCTGTTTTAGGGTTTCGAAGAAAAGAAATATCAAACGGAGTCCAAACGGGATGAAACCTTCGGGGACGTGATTTTCTCATCGAATACAACTCAGGAAACTTGGACCCTATGCCAAGGCATGTAACAGGAGGCCACGAGGTAGGGGCGTGCCCTACCCTACCAGGCGCGCCCCCACCCTCGTGGGCCCCCTGTTGCTCCACCGACGTACTTCTTCCTCCTATATATACCCACGTACCCCCAAACGATCAGATACGGAGCCAAAACCCTAATTCCACTGCCGTAACTTCAGACCTACGGGTCCATAGTTAGTAGCTAGATGGCTACTTCTCTCTTTTTGGATCTCAATACAATGTTCTCCCCCTCTCTTGTGGAGATCTATTCGATGTAATCTTCTTTTTGCGGTGTGTTTGTTGAGACCGATGAATTGTGGGTTCATGATCAAGTCTATCTATGAATAATATTTGAATCTTCTATGAATTCTTTTATGTATGATTGGTTATCTTTGCAAGTCTCTTCGAATTATCAGTTTGGTTTGGCCTACTAGATTGATCTTTCTTGCAATGGGAGAAGTGCTTAGCTTTGGGTTCAATCTTGCGGTGTCCTTTCCCGGTGACAGTAAGGGCAGCAAGGCACGTATTGTATTGTTGCCATCGAGGATAACAAGATGGGGTTTTCTTCATATTGCATGAGTCTATCCCTCTACATCATGTCATCTTGCTTAAGGCATTACTCTGTTTTTACTTAATACTCTATATGCATGTTGGATAGCGGTTGATGAGTGGAGTAATAGTAGTAGATGCAGGCAGGAGTCGGTCTACTTGTCTCGGACGTGATGCCTATATACATGATCATACCTAGATATTCTCATAACTATACTCAATTCTGTCAATTGCTCAACAGTAATTTGTTCACCCACCGTAGAATGCTTATGCTCTCGAGAGAAGCCACTAGTGAAACCTGTGGCCCCCGGGTATATCTTTATCATATCAATCTCCTACTACTTAGTTATTTGCTTTGCTATTTACTTTGCCTTATTTAACTTTGCATCTTTATCATAAAAATACCAAAAATATTATCTTATCATATCTATCAGATCTCACTCCCGTAAGTGGCCTTATAGGGATTGACAACCCCTATTTGTGTTGGTTGCGAGGATTTATTTGTTTTGTGAAGGTGCGAGGGACTCGCGCGTAGCCTCCTACTGGATTGATACCTTGGTTCTAAAAACTGAGGGAAATACTTACGCTACTTTGCCGCATCATCCCTTCCTCTTCGGGGAAAACCAACGCAGTGCTAAAAGAGGTAGCATGAGGCCCGCTTTCGGCCTCTTTATTCCCCCCTTCATCTTCCTTTGAGGGCACCTGATGAGGCGCCGGCTTGAGCATTCTGTCCAGTACTGGATTTGCTAAGCCTTCGGGAAGGGGGGCAGAACACCTGATCATCTTCGCCTTTGTTATCCAGTCCTGGTCAAAGAGCGACTTTTCAGAATGATGTCATGATACATAAAAGGACGGAGTGTTCGGCCATGGGATTACTTACTTGGGTATCAGGGCGGTTGCAGCTCAGACATGCATCCTCGGTGGTGTCCGAACACTCTATTTGGTGTCCGAAGAACAATTTGTACATATCTTCGAGCGTCATGCCGAGGAAGTGTTGAATAGTTCGCGATCCTTCCGGGTTGAATTCCCACATACGGAGGGGTCGACGTTTGCAAGGCTGGACTCGACGAACTAGCATAATTTGCATTACCATAACCAGGCTGAAGTCTCTCTCAAAGAGACTCGGATGCGGCTCTGCAATATCGGCACATCCTTTGCTGGACCCCAGCTCAGCCCCCTGCTGATCCATGACGTCAGTTGTGGTGGGGGCCCGAGCGAAAGGCAGGGGCGGCTACCCACTTGGCACTTCGGGGAGCTGTGATATAAAACCACTCCCGCTACCACAAACTGGACACCTCTGGGAAGGAAGCCTCTGGCCATGGAACATCAGCGCTTTTGCTTATTACGGCACCTCCGCACTCTGCGTGCCGCCCCTCGATCATCTTCGGCTTCACATTGAAGGCCTTGAGCCACAGGCCGAAGTGAGGGGTAATGCGAAGGAAGGCCTCACATACGACGATGAACGACAATATGTGAAGGAGGGAATCCGGGGCCAGATCATGGAAATCCAGCCCATAATAGAACATGAGCCCCCTCACAAAGGGATCCAGAGCGAGGCCTAGTCCTCGGAGGAAGTGAGAGATGAACACAACACTCTCGTTGGGTTCGGGAGTGGGGATGACCTGCCCTCGGGCGGGCAGCCTGTGCGAAATTTTGGCGGTCAGATATCTGGCCTCTCTCAGCTTCTTGATGTCCTCCTCTGTGACAGAGGAAGGCATCCACCGACCTTGGAGGTTGGATCCGGACATGGTTGAAGGTCTGAAGCTCCTGACCTGAGCCTGTGGTGTTGGAACTCGTGGCGGGGGAAGGATTCGATTGAGCACGAGAGGAAAAAAGGACAGGTCTTGGCCTCTTTATAAAGAGGGTGAATGTCAAGCGTCCTCCTCATGGCCGTTTTGGACTCACCTAAAATCGAGGAGTCATGCCAACGGGCACGAGTGGGTTACCCACGTCCGTATTGATGAGAATCCCATAATAAGGGGGACACGATCTCTACTTTGACGAGACGTGTCAAGGAAACCGCCTCGCAATATGTGCAATGCTGGTTGGGAAAAAAGGTTCGGATAATGACCGGGCCATGACATAACGTCATGCTGTCAAAACACGTCAGCAGATTAGATTTGTGAAAATATTATTTTCTCTACGGTGGTATGTGGAAATTGTTTTGCAGAGCTGGACACTATTCCTGGGTTCAAAATCTCCTGTGGAGTATTCGGAGGAGGAACCCGCCTTGCAATGCCGAAGACAATACTGTGCGCCGGACTCATCATCATTGAAGCCTTGTTCAGGGGCTAATGAGGGAGTCCTGCATTAGGGGGTCTCCGGACAGCCGGACTATATCCTTTGGCCGGACTATTGGACTATGGAGATACAAGATTCAAGACTTCGTCTCGTGTCCGAATGGGACTCTCCTTTGCGTGGAAGGCAAGCTATGCAATACGGATATGTAGATCTTCTCCCTTGTAACCGACTCTGTGTAACCCTAGCCCCCTCCGGTGTCTATATAAACCGGAGGGTTTAGTCCGTAGGACAACATACAATCATACCATAGGCTAGCTTCTAGGGTTTAGCCTCTACGATCTCGTGGTAGATCAACTCTTGTAATACTCATATCATCAATAACAAGCAATCAGGACGTAGGGTATTACCTCCATCAAGAGGGCCCGAACCTGGGTAAACATCGTGTCCCCTGCCTCCTGTTACCATCCGCCTTAGATGCACAGTTCGGGATCCCCTACCCGAGATCCACCGGTTTTGACACCGACAGTCATTAACCTGGATACCACTACTATCTTTGCTTTGCTAGTTGTCTCGATGCTACCGCTATGTCGCACTACCTACCACTTGTTTATCAAGCCTCCCAATATGCCATGAAATAGCCTCTAACCTTTTCCCACCATCCCAGCAAACCGTTGTTTGGCTATGTTACCGCTTTGCTCAGCCCCTCTTATAGCGTTGCTAGTTGCAGTTGCAGTTTGTTCCATGTTGGGACATGGATATCATGGGATATCACAATATCTCTTATTTAATTAATGCATCTATATACTTGGTAAAGGGTGGAAGTCTTGGCCTTTTGCCTGGTGTTTTGTTCCACTCTTGCCGCCCTAGTTTCTGTCATACCAGTGTTATGTTCCTTGATTTTGCGTCCCTAACACGATGAGGGTTTATGGGCCCCTCTTGATAGTTCGCTTTGAATAAAACTCTTCTAGCAAGACCAAACATTGGTTTTACCATTTTCCCAACATAATAACTAAACATGATAATAAATTTAACGCATAGGGAGTTAGCGCTATCCAAGGTTCGTTATTCAACCTAATACAGGGGGCCAGTGCTGATGGTGTTGGTCCCAAACAGGCAGCCTGTGGGGCCACCTTGGGGAAACTCGAGGGTTGGTTTTACTCGTAGCTTGTGTTGGGGAACGTAGTATTTCAAAAAAATTGCCTACGCACACGCAAGATCCATCTAGGTGATGTATAGCAACGAGAGGGGAGAGTGTGTCCATGTACCCTCGTAGACCGAAAGCGGAAGCGTTTAGTAACGCGGTTGATGTAGTCGAACGTCTTTGCGATCCAACCAATCCAAGTACCGAACGCACGGCACCTCCGCGATCTGCACATGTTCAGCTCGGTGATGTCCCTCGTACTCTTGATCCAGCTGAGGCCGAGGGAGAGTTTCGTCAGCACAACAGCGTGATGACGGTGATGATGAAGTTATCGGCGCAGGGCTTTGCCTAAGCACTACAACAATATGACCGAGGTGGAAATCTATGGAGGGGGCCACCGCACACGGCTAAGACAACTGTCAACTTGTGTGTTCTAGGGTGCCCCCTGCCCCCGTATATAAAGGAGCAAGGGGGGCCACCTGGCCCTATAGGGGCGCGCCCCAAGTAGGATTCCTACTAGGAATAGGAATCCTATTCCTAGTAGGTTTCCAACAAGGGAGAGAGGGGGAAGGAAGGAGCGGGAGAGAGGGAGAAGGAAGGAGAGGGGGGTGCCGCCCCTTCCTAGTCCAAGTCGGACTCCTCAAGGGGGGGGCGGCCAGCCCTAGGCCCTCTCCTCTTTCTCTCACAAGGCCCATGTTGGCCCATTAGTTCCCCGGGGGGTTCCAATAACCCCCCGGCACCCCAATACTTATCCGGTGACCCCGGGAACTCATCCGGTGTCCGAATAACATCGTCCAATATATCAATCTTTAAGTCTTGACCATTTCAAGACTCCTTGTCATGTACGTGATCACATCCGGGACTCCGAACTACCTTTGGTACATCAAAACACATAAACTCATAATACCGATCGTCATTGAACGTTAAGCATGCGGACCCTACGGGTTTGAGAACTATGTAGACATGACGGAGACTCACTTCCGGTAAATAACCAATAGCGGAACCTGGATGCTCATATTGGTTCCTACATATTCTACGAAGATCTTTATCGGTCAACCCGCATAACAACATACGTTGTTCCTTTTGTCATCGGTATGTTACTTGCCCGAGATTCGATCGTCGGTATCTCAATACCTAGTTCAATCTCATTACCGGCAAGTCTCTTTACTCATTCCGTAATGCATCATCCCGTAACTAACTCATTAGTCACATTGCTTGCAAGTCTTATAGTGATGTGCATTACCGAGAGGGCCCAGAAATACCTCTCCGATACACGGAGTGAAAAATCCTAATCTCGATTTATGCCAACTCAACAAACACCATCGGAGACACCTGTAGAGCATCTTTATAGTCACCCAGTTACGTTGTGACGTTTGATATCACACTAAGTGTTCCTCTGGTATTTGGGAGTTGCATAATCTCATAGTCATAGGAACATGTATAAGCTATGAAGAAAGCATTAGCAATAAACTAAATGATCATAGTGCTAAGCTAACGGATGGGTCAAGTCAATCACATCATTCTCTAATGATGTGATCCCATTCATCAAATGACAACTCATGTCTATGGCTAGGAAACTTAACCATCTTTGATTAACGAGCTAGTCAAGTAGAGGCATACTAGTGACACTCTATTTGTCTATGTATTCATGATACGTTCATTTTGCATCATGATGTTATATCAATATTTATTGCATTATGGGCTGTTATCTATTATATACTTAAAACAGAAGTAAAAGAAGCCGTCACATTTATCCGCATAGATCAAATTATGTGCACCGTCAATATTTGATAACAACGGCTGAGATTAAAAAATATACAAAAATTACATATAACTATTATGAGGTACAAATAGTTGCCTGACACGCCTGTCATCTAGCACGTCTTCAAACCTCAAAAAGAAAAATCTAGCACGTCTCCATCAATGTGTCCGACACAACCACAGACTGGTGCGTGCAAATAAGGCAAGCAAAACTCCACACGGATTAACCAGCAAGAGCCCAGACGCCATGTGTCAAAAAAAAGCAAGAGCCCAGACGCCTCTGGAAAAAATCTCCACACAGACTCCGCCAAGCCAATGACAAATATAAAGGCACTCGACCAGCCACATCCAGCACACAGCAAGGCAGCCCAAGATTTAGGATCAATATTTTTTTTTGGAAAACTGAAGTCAGACAAATCTACTATAAACCAACGCGTCACCAGCGAAATCGAAGTCTGCCGATTATGTCATGCATCCAGTGATTCAACAATAGACAAATCAGAAAATTAGCCAAGAAAATTAGCCAAACTTCAACGCCGGGTTCAGCTCGAGTGCCGACAAAGTCAGGCCCAACCTTCTGAGTTGTCTCTAACCTGAATCATCAAGGTTAGTAAGTACTACTATTACTAAATTCACTTATTAGCATAAAATTTACATAGGTACTCTATCAGTTGTTTTCAACTCCTATTAAACCCCAAAAAATATGGCATACAAGAAGCTTAATGACTTAACGACAATTGCTGATGAGCTTATTAGCCTCAATATAATTTTGATGGACCAAAAAATGCATTACATATTACATATTTCTCTATTGTTTTGGACACCAATCCCTAATTATATTTTATTGTTTTGACAAGGCCCAACCGAGTTCATGCTACTATCAACATTTAAAAATCCATGCTACAATCTGTAGAGGTTAAATTATAGTTATAATCAGTGGTATGGATTAAGTACAAAAACAAGTAGATAAAATAAACAATGCTCAGGTATGTCTATACTCTATACTCTGTGGTTTGAATTAAGACTCTTATCTAATTAATCTTTCTAACAGTGAAGCGATTAATCTCCAAATTTATTGTTATTGGATTAACACCCAAATGAAGCATGTGGAGTCAATAATAAAAAAAGAACTCTTTAGGGGTGATAAAAATAGGAGTTACGTTATGGATAAAGTTTCCTTATTTTTCGAATGGTGATTTAATCTGCAGCTAAACTGTCCCTATTGTGACCTTGATGGTGCAAAAGTTCAATCCAGTAATGTTATAATATATTTTGTTATTTACAGGGAAAAATAACTAAGACATTTACCATTGATTACCAATTCCACAAGAATTATATAGGGTAGATATAATCGAAGCCGAGGAACTTCTTGGCAGGTATGGAACTGTATCTTTTATCAGTTATTAGTTATCAACTAATGAATAGTGACTCTATTTGTTAACTAATATTACTATACTTGACTAACTTCATATGTGTGCAGAAGAAACTTAACAAAAATGATCAAGATAGATAGAATTATGAAAGGAACACTAGAAGAAGAAAATGTTTTACAAAAGAACATTATAAGAAATTACTAGAATGAGGCACAAAAATCAGACAAATCAGGTACTGTAACAAACTTCTAAGATATGATATGACCACTTCCGAGGAAAACAAGACTCCAAAACCTGGAGTGATAATGGAGTCATATCAGCTAGAATGGACCATACTTGATTTACTTACGTCTCTCAACTTCTTCAAATTGCTAACTTTGAGTTTTGAGGTTGTTTTTTCAGGATTGCAAACTTTGAGCTACCTACAATATACCTGTTACAAGAAGATGGTGGTATATGTCATGTGGTGATCTCACAAAGCAGGTACAAAGGAAATTGATAAGAGTTGTGTTATATATATACAGAAATTATAACACCTCGGTAAGCATATATTCTGCTAATTTTAATAGTAACTTCTTGATTATGTTTACTTTGCAATGAAAAGATGCCAAATTAATTATCGTACACTACTATAAGCTGCACTTGATGTTACGAGGAGACCGGAAAAAATCTTAATATATCTGTCTCAAAATTGCAGAACTCATTGGGTGGGAAGCACAAAAATTATACAATAATTATGTTGAAATTAAGGCAAACTATTTATGTTTACTAAGATAATAGTAAGAATACTTGACATCCATCAATATAAGGAGGACACCCCTACCGGATAACAAAAAGTCAAATGTTAGCACTATCAAAAACATATTACATTATAATTATTTTAAATACATTCACACATGCACTTTTGGTGAATTTTATATTCTTGGTAACAACTATTCTAGCCTATGTTCGGTTTAGTTCAAGAAAACCATGATCATGAGGAAAAACTGCAGTATTACAGGTATCGCCTACAGCATAGGCAAAAAATCCATTTCATATCGATTAAGATATATGAACCAAATTTCAGTTAATACATTTAATCCTTCTTGCTTTGTCCTAAATACACATATAGGTCATATAACTTGCTAATATATGTTAGCAACAAAAAAAGAATACTATTAAACCACCTACAATGGGGAAACTTACATGTCAAGAATAAGCCACTCTCGACGAAGTAGAAATGATGCAAAGTTGTAGCAAATTAATGGGTGAAAGGCGATGGCACCAGCAATGAGGAAGCCCAAAACCTGCCTTTGCCTACAGACTCTTTAAATGAAAAGAGACCAATCACTATATAAAAAAATATACATCGGGGTTATACATAGTATATGGATATAACGGACATACGCTTTGTTGTATGAAGCTCCATATAATGGCTACAGATATGTTGAAGAGGCAATAATCAAAGTTGGGTAGAATGTAAACTAAAAAATAATGTCAAGCCAAATATCTCTATAATGTATATCCTACTAATGATGGCTAGATGAACAACAAAAGAAAGTATGAGGTATATCAACCTTCCCTCTGAATTTATTTAACAGATCAACAAAGTAAATCAACTTACAAAGTACATATATTGTGCCAAGCAAGAGAAGAATGAAGAGAATAATGGGAGAGCAGGGAGAGATTCATACCTGTCCTTGCTGCTCCGCCTCAGACGTGGAATGCTATGGAGAAGATGGTCGTTCAACCCAACGACATAGCTCTCTGTCCCAGAGCCACGAACAGGAGAGCAGAACACTGTCGGAGAACCTAACAGCAAGCAACACCCCTCATAATCTCCGGTGGCCTACCCGGCGACCGATATGCCTCTACAAAGCAGAAATAGTGAGATGCGGCCTTGCTGGTAGGCGACGCAAGATCTGCGGCTTGAATGCACATCCGCATTTCCGCCAGACTTGACCTCCAAGAGCATCTCCTTCGCAGCTTTGGTGATGTAGGAGCATGCCATTCGATTTGGTACAGCCAGCTTGAGGGACTATAATGATAGAGCAGAGAAAGGGGATCTGTTTATCTTCTCACGGAAGAGATATGGAGACTTCTAGAGAGTAGAGACGGGAAGAAAGTTGACCAATGGGCCTATTATAACCTGGGAGGCGTGGGTGAAAGCAAAATGAAAATATTGTATAGTACTGTAACTTTTTTCTTGCAACTTGCATCTATTTTCTGAGAGTGTGTGTCTGTTAGTACTACTGAATTTTATAATCGGCTGATGGATTAGGGGCATGGAGTGGAGTAGTGGACGTTTTTTTAAAATATGGAGTTGTGAACAGTTTTTTTCTCCAAAAAATGAAATAACAAGTATATCACCTAGGAGCGTAATTACATAGGTACATCACTTATTGTAGACGATCAACTAAATATGAAAAAAAATGAGCACAAACAAACAGAACAAACTTTGATTAGAGGGGCTGAGGGAGAGAATGTTTTTGAAACATAGCAATAAATCAGATAAAATATCCAGCAGTGCATTTTATTTATCATAAAGAAATCTAAGCTATTGCAAAATAAATTAGTCACTATTAGAAAGAATCATGAATGGCATTGGCGTATGGTGATGATCCTCATAATTTATTTTGACCCAGTGTATTATTTTTATGAGATTATTATGTTATTTGAGGGAATTGTTCTTCTAATGGGGGGCAGGTGTCTAGGAGTAATCTTGAAAAAAACTAAATTTTGAAATGGAATTGCATGAGAAAAAATGCCTAACGTAAAGCGTGTGACCGGGAGTAAGATAACATTTTTTATTTCTCATGATTTGAGGCATTATTATTGATTCTGCATTACCATATATCCATCGTCATGCAACATAGAAATTTAGAGGCATGTCACTGTACCAAATAAAACACAACTATAATAATATTATTCAAAAAGTGTATAGATAAGGAGAACACTAAATTTATATTTGAGATACCGATGAATGAATTTACAAGAAAATTAACAAAGATTAACGGAGAGTAGAAGAGGGAAATCGAGGGACCATTTATGAACCATGATTTTACACAATCGGTCGCCAACCGATGAGACATGAAGTGTAATTATTTCAAATGATCGATAAAGCGGTGAATTATATTACAACATCTTAATACAAATATAACATATAGAAAATCTAGCCGCGCAAATGTGCGGGTCGCACCGCTAGTTACACATTATGTCACAATACTTATGCCTATTCTCTCTTATTTTACAAAGTTTACATAAAGAGAGAGAATGCCGGTAGCTGGGATTCTGGGCTGGAAAAGGAGAAATATTAGAGACCTATTCTGCACAGCTCCAAAAGTCCTGAAACTTCACGGAAGATGTTTTCCAAATATATAAAAAATACTAAGAGCAAGAACTTCACCAGGGGGGCCACACCCTGCCCACGAGGGTGGGGCCGCGCCCCCTACCTCGTGGGCCCCCTGGTGGCCCTCCGATGGCAATCTTCTGCTATATGGAGTCTTTCGATGGGAAAAAAATCATAAGCCATCTTCTCGGAAGAAACTTCGCCGCCACGAGGCGGAACCTTGGCGGAACCAATTTAGGGCTCTGGCGGAGCTGTTCTGCTGGGGAAACTTCCCTCCCGGAGGGGGAAATAATCGCCATCGTCATCACCAACGCTCCTCTCATCGAGAGAGGGCAATCTCCATCAACATCTTCATCAGCACCATCTCATCTCAAAACTCTAGTTCATCTCTTTTATCCAATTCTTGTCTCCAAGTCCGGGATTGGTGCTAGTAGGTTGCTAGTAGTGTTAATTACTCCTTGTAGTTGATGCTAGTTGGTTTAATTGGTGGAAGATCATATGTTCAGATCCTATATGCATATTAATATCCCTATGATTATGAACATGTTTATGCTTTGTGAGTAGTTATTTTTGTTCCTGAGGACATGGGAGAAGTTTTGCTATTAGTAGTCATGTGAATTTGGTATTCGTTCGATATTTTGATGAGATGTATGTTGTCTCTCCTCTAGTGGTGTTATGTGAACGTCGACTACATGACACTTCACCATTGTTTGGGCCTAGAGGAAGGCATTGGGAAGTAATAAGTAGATGATGGGTTGCCAGAGTGACAGAAGCTTAAACCCTAGTTTATGCGTTGCTTCGTAAGGGGCTGATTTGGATCCATATGTTTCATGCTATGGTTAGGTTTACCTTAATACTTTTGTTGTAGTTGCGAATGCTTGCAATAGAGCTTAATCATAAGTGGGATGCTTGTCCAAGTAAGGGCAGCACCCAAGCAACGGTCCACCCACATACCAAATTATCAAAGTACCGAACGTGAATCATATGAACGTGATGAAAACTAGCTTGACGATATTCCCATGTGTCCTCGGGAGCGCTTTACATCATATAAGAGTATGTCCAGGCTTGTCCTTTGCTACAAAAGGATTGGGCCACCTTGCTGCACTTTATTTACTTTTGTTACTTGTTGCTCGTTACAAATTATCCTATCACAAAACTATCTGTTACCACTTATTTCAGTACTTGCAGAGAATACCTTGCTGGAAACCGCTTATCATTTCCTTCTGCTCCTCGTTGGGTTCGACACTTTTACTTATCGAAAGGACTACGATAGATCCCCTATACTTGTGGGTCATCAAGACTCTTTTCTAGCGTTGGTGCCGAGGAGTGAAGCGCCTTTGGTAGGTGGAATTTGGTAAGGAAAAATTTATATAGTGTGCTGAAATTTACTGTCACTTATTACCATGGAAAGTAATCCTCTGAGGGGCTTGTTCGGGGTATCTTCACCCCGAACAGTAGAGCAAAGAGTTGCTCCTCAACCTACTGAACCTACTGAAAATGAAAATGGAAATTAAAATGCTTGCTTTGAAGTTCCTGTGGGTATGATAGAAAAACTGCTAACTAATCCTTTTTTAGGAGATGGAACAAAACATCCTGATGAACATCTGATATATGTGGATGAAGTTTGTGGATTATTTAAGCTTGGAGGTATACCCGGAGATGTTGTTAAGAAGAAGGTCTTCCCTTTATCTTTGAGGGGAGATGCATCGACATGGTATAGGCTATGTGATGATATGAGGTCTTGGAATTACAAACGATTGAAATTGGAATTTCATCAGAAGTTTTACCCTATGCATCTTGTTCATCGTGATCGCAATTATATATATATATATATATATATATTTTGGCCTCGCAAAGGAGAAAGCATCGCTCGAGCTTGGGGGAGGCTTAAGTCAATGTTATATTCATGCCCCAATCATGAGTTCTCAAGAGAAATGATTATTCAAAAATTTTATGCTCGGCTTTCTAGTAACAATCGCACCATGCTTGATACTTCTTGTGCTGGCTCTTTTATGATGAAGACTATTGAATTCAAATGGGATTTATTGGAAAGAATTAAACGCAACTCTAAAGATTGGGACCTCGACAATGGTAAGGAGTCAGGTATGACACCTAGTTTTGATTGTGTTAAATCTTTTATGGATACTGATATTTTCGTAAATTTAGCACTAAATATGGACTTGACTCTGAGATAGTAGCTTATTTTTGTGAATCTTTTGCTGCTTATGTTGATCTCACCAAGGAGAAGTGGTTTAAATATCATCCTCCCATAGAAGTAAAAGTAGCTGCACCTATTAAAGTTGAAGAAAAGACTATCACTTAAATGATCCTATTTTTCCTACTTCTTATGTTGAGAAACCACCTTTCCCTGTTAGGATAAAGGATCATGCTAAAGCTTCAACTGTAGTTCATAAAAGCAATATTAAAACATATACACCTCCTGAGCAAGTTAAAGTTGAACCTAATATTGCTATTGTTAAAGATCTCTTGTCTGATAATATTGCTGGGCATGTTATTTATTTCTGTGATGAAACTGCTGGAATTGCTAAACCTTGTGCTAAAGATAAACCTAGACCTGTGGTAGGCATGCCTGTTATTTCTATTAAAATAGGCGATCATTGTTATCATGGCTTATGTGATATGGGTGCTAGTGCTAGTGCAATACCTCATTCCTTATACAAAGAAATTATGCATGAGATTGCACCTGCTGAAATAGAAGATATTGATGTCACAATTAAACTTGCCAATAGAGATACTATTTCACCAATGGGAATTGTTAGAGATGTTGAATTCTTGTGTGGGAAAACTAAATATCATGCTGATTTTCTTGTTCTTGGTTCCCCACAAGATAGCTTTTGTCCCATTATATTTGGTTGACCCTTCTTAAATACTGTTAATGCTACCATAGATTGCAAAAGATATGTTGTTACTATCGGTTTAGATGATATGCCTCATGAATTTAATTTTTCTAAATTCAGTAGACAACACCGTGAAGAAGAATTACCTAGTAAGGATGAAATTGTTGGTCTTGCTTCTATTGCCGTACCTCCTAGTGATCCTTTAGAACAATATTTGCTAGACCATGAATGCCGGGGTTTCTGATCCACGGGCACCTATGGGACCGGCGGACCGGGTCCCTTTTGGTTCGGCGGGGGGCGGAGGTTGCGCAAAGAGCAGATCGAGGCGAAGCAAGTGGGCGGTTGGTCGTGCGAGTAAATCGAGGTGAAGCATGCGAGCGATCTACCCAGGTTCGGGCCGCAAGGATGCGTAAAACCCTACTCCTGCTTTGTGGGTTGGTATTGATTTCTAGCTCAGGAGCGAGCGTGAGTGCGTGGAATTGCTGATCCTCGCGAGAGCTCTCGAGGTGGCCGACCCCCTCTACGTTGCACACGGGCCTCCTTTTATACTCAAGGGGTTACCGACATAGAGCAACGGGGGCCAAGGGCAAAAATGGAAAGGGTGCCGTGGGTAGGCACAGCTAGGTGCTGTAGTAGGCACAGCTAGCTGCTACAGTGTTATCATACCTAACCCTGACGGCAGGGGACAAGGGCATTAAATGCCCGTCTGTGTCACCTAGACAGCACCGAAAGGGACCGCTAGGGACGCCACCGTCTTGCCACGGTGGTTGTCTTGTCAGCGCCTGCGTGCCACCGCACGCCTCTAGCTACACAGCCTCCTGCCACGTGCGCTCGGGAGGGGCCCCGGAGCGACACGTGGGTGGATGTGCTGGAGCACGGGCGTGGAGTGGGGGCTTGCCGCGGCAAGCGCCTTGCCGCGGCCGTCGACTTGTCGCTTCCGGGAGCTTGTCGCTCACCGGGCCTTGTCGGGGCGCGTAGTGCGCCGCGGCAAGTTCCTTGGAATGCCTCGGACGGCCTTCCCGGCAAGCGCCTCTTGCCGGGGTCTTGGGACGCTTCTGATGGCCTTCCCGGCAAGCTCCTCTTGCCGGGGTCTTGCCTTTTTCCCGGCAAGCTCCTCTTGCCGGGGTCTTGTCTTGAGTACTTTGTTCTTGAATGGTCTTCAGAGGGACCACAAGGAATCTTGGCGGCGAACTGGCAGGCCTTGCCGCGGGACGCTGCGACTGCCCGTGCACAAGTTCGGGGTACAAGGGCACCCCTACTCTAGTACACCGACAGGAGCCCCCGGGCCTGGGCCAGACACGGTGCCCAGCGCTGTTGGGCCAGGCCCAAAACAGTGCACGGGCACGCGCGGCCTAGGTCGCGCCGCATATTTCTCCGCTTCCCCCGCGCCCTCCCCCCGAACGGCACGCGTTGAATGCGGCGTCGTGGGGGAGGTCGTGGGGGTTCCTTCTCTCGAAATGCGGAACGTCCGCCCCCTTCCCCCTTTAAGAGCAGGGGAAGCGGGGGCAGTTGGCCCATTCGCCCGTTGCCGTTCCCAATCTCGGAAATCTCTACCGCCCTCTCGCCTCCCCAAAGCAGAGAGAGAGCAGCGCTCCGCCCTCCGCCGCCGCCAGCACCACCAACGCCGTCGACCCCCTCCACTGCTCCCGCCATGGCTCCGAAAGCCGACAGGGGGAAGACCGTGAAGATGACCGAGGCGCATCGGCTCGCGGCGCTGCGGAAGACGCGGGCTGTTTTCCCCCCCAGGCTCGGCGCGATGGAGCTGAAGGCGGACTATTCTCTGTTCTGGTCGGCGGAGACGCGCGCGCATCCGCGCACAAGAGTTCTCCCCGCCGCCGCCTGTGAGACTGCCCCAAATGGGTATGCCTTCTTCGCGTTGTTCTTCTATTGCGGGCTCTGCCCGCCCTTCTCTGATTTCTTCTGCGACGTCATGAACACCTATGGGTTCCACCTCCTCGACTTCACCCCCAACGCCGTTCTGACGATGGCAGTTTTCGCGCATCTCTGCGAAAACTTTGTCGGAGTTCTTCCCAATGTGGCCCTCTTCCGCCATTTCTTCACTCCTCGAGTAGAGAGAGGAGAGCCTCTATCCGGCGGGATCGCCTGGATCTCGAGGCCCGGCAAGAAGGAGACCTATCTGGAGGGAGAGTTCCGCGGCAAGTGGGAGGAGTGGAGGGCTGACTGGTGCTGGATTGTCGAGGAGAGTCCGCAGCCTTTCACCGCCCGGTGCCAAACCCCGGTGGCGCGCGGCGACGACTGGAGCGACCTGGCCCCGGAGGATGACAGGCTGGGGATCGCCGTCACTAGGATCCTGCGTCTTCGGAATGCCGGGCTCACTGTCGGCGCGGTTGGCGCAGACTTCCTTCGCCGCCGCATCGCCCCCCTGCAAGAGCGGGGGAGGCCAACTTGGGAGTTCAAGAACGCGGCAGACATTATGAGGCTGCGGCCGGGCCTCAACTACAACTTCACAGTTCTGGAACTCCACGCGATGCTGCAGGAGCTGTTCAGGTATGACCCCCAGCATCCCGAGGTGTTCAGGTTGCCGGGGGGCGTCGTGCCTTTGTGCAACAACTCCGCGCTCGACCGCATCCGTGCAATGATGCCGGAATGCGACTCGCACGGGATTGTGCCAACTTGGCAGGAGCCTGCCGACGAGGTCGTGCAGCACTTCTTCGACAACTTGGTGGAAGTGGCTGTCCACCTCGACGAGAAAGACGGCCTCACCCGCGACACCACTAACGCGGAGATGGCGCGCATCGCCACCAGGCTGGAGGAGGCGGCGGCAGCCGCAGCCGCGGGCGAGTTTGGGTTCACCACCACGGAAGCAGACGCGGCAGAAGTGGCGAGCTGTGGCGAGCAAGGGGAGTCCGCCGGCAAGGAGGGGCTTGCCCGGCAAGACGCCGAGCCGAGCGAGCCTACCAAAGATACGGGCAGCTCGCGGCAAGTCCACTCCTCTTCCTCCTTGCCTCCGGACGGCCCACCAAAATCAGAGGCCCCAACGCCGCCCAGGAGGCGTCTCCGCAAGGCTGGCGATGAGGCGGAGCAGCAAGCGGGTCAGCAGTCGCCACGCCACGTGACGCGCTCGACCACGGCAAACACCGTTGCCGCAGGAGCGCCTCATGCTACGACGGCAACTGGAGCGGGGTCCACCCGAACCACCGCTTCGGTCCCTGCCGCTTCCCGTGCTGTGCCGCCAGCCGGAGCGGGGTCTTCTCAGACCGTCACCACCGCACCCGCTAAGCGGCCAAGGGAAGCTTCTCCCCCGCCTCCTCGCTCTGGGAGCGCGCCGGGCTTCGACTTCTCCGCGCTGAGCTCCGACGAGGAGGATGACGAAGAGTAAGCTTCTCTTGCTGTACTCGCACTTCTTCGGTTTTTGTTGTTGTTCTTGCTTCTCAATTGCTTCTCCCTGAGCCTGCTCCTTTTCAGGACTCTGGCCCAGAGAGCGGCAAAGAGAGCTAAGGCCCCGGTGGTCATCGTCGAGGACGTGCCCACTGCGACAACAGGTGGCACGCCCGAGACAACCTTGCCGGACCTGGCGACTTTCCTCCATGGCAGCCCCCAGCGTAAGTGTGTGAACTTTTTGCCGCGGTGAGGCGCGCATGGGTACTTGTCTTTGCTGATATTCGCTTGTTGCCTTGCGTAGGAGCAGAGCAGCCTCACCAGGAGCGTCCGGAGACAGCCCCCGGCATGCCATCTACTTCAACTACGCCGCCCAGGGAAAATTCTCCGGCAAGAGATTCTCCGGCAGAGGGTGGCTCTCCGGCAAGGGGGAGCTCTCCGCCAAGGGACGGCGCCAGCATCCCCTCAGCGGCAGAGATCATGGCCACCGAGCCCAGTGCAGGTAATCTCCTTGCTTCAGATCTTCCCTTGGGTTCTCCTTCTTCTGGTCTCTTTGAGTTTTTGGTTCGATCTTGTTTGACTTTTTCCTCCTTTGCCGGCCATCAGACCCATCCGCTGCGGAGCGGATGGAGACCGAGGTCGGTGCTGAGGACGCAGCCGGTGGCGGTGACGCCGCCAGCGCCGAGGCCGCCGCGGCGGCTGGCGAGGGATCTGGCGATCGTACTGACGGCCCAGAGGCCGCAGGAGCGCCAGGCGCTGCACCGACCGCCGTCCCGTCCGCCGAAGCCGCAGCGCCAAGCATCGAGGAGCCCCAGCCGGGCGTTTACTTGAAAGCCGGCGAAGGCGTCTTCATCAACCTCCCCTGGGCATCAAGCTCCAGGGCGCCGGTCGAGGGGGAGGTCTTCGACGGGGAAGTGCTTGCCTCTGCGGGTCTGAAGCTGGTCGACGTGCCAAGCAGCAGTAGCAACGAGCCCGAAGAGGAGCGGCTGCTGCGCAGGTTGATGTCGCTCTACCGCGCGCGACAAGCCAAGCTGGAGTCCCGCGAGGCGCTTGTCGCGAAGGCGGGAGCAGACATTGAGAAGCGCGCAGAGGAGCTCGCGGGTTTCCACCGGGAAGCCGTCCGATCCTTGGCAGAGGAGCGGGAGCAGCTCGCTGAGGCGAAGAAGGCCTTTCTCCTCGAGAAGGCCGAAGCCGAAGAGCTGCAGCGACTTGCCGCCATGAAGCTAGCCGCGGAAGTGGGCGAGCAGGCGCAGCGGAAGGTCAACCTCGACACTCACGAGGAGGAGCTCGCCGCGCGCGAGGAGAAGCTGGGCGGAGCCCTCAAGCAAGCGGAGGACGCTGCCGCCGCTGCCGAGGCCGCCAAAAAGGTGCTGGAGATGAAGGTGGTGCAGCTGGAGGCTGACCGCAAAGCATATGGCGAAGAGCTCAGCACCGCCAAGGACTCCAACGCCGCCCTCGAGTCGAGGCTGGTCGCTTTGACCAGGGCGCTGGACGGCGCCAAGGAGCGGGAGGCGGCCTTGAAGAAGGAGATCGATGACGACAAGGCGTTGCTGGAGAGTGCTGCCACCACCCAAAACGCCTTTAGGGATACGGTGGAGCACTGGACAGAGAGCCTCGTGAACGCCGCCGGGGACATCGACAAGGAGCTGGCGCAGCTTGGGGTGGAGGACTTCGGGTACTCCTCCGACGAAAACCTCCAACCTAGCACCAAGCTTACTATGTTCTTCCAAGGCGTGGCGACGGCGCTCCAGCGGCTCCGGGATGAGATCCCGAAGCGGCTGGCCGACGAGTCGCGCGAGATCTGTGCGGGAGCCCTTCAGAAGGTGTTGATGAAGGTGGCCTTCCGCAATCCAGGCCTTCGCCTCCACAACGTCCTCAGATCCTTGCCGCCTGATATCGATCAGGAAGAGCTCAAGGCCCTTGTCGCACCCATTGTGGACAAGGTGAGCGGGATCAAGAGGGTCGAGGGCGACCGCGTCGACTAGGCCGCCAGCTTCCTTCTTTCCTTGTCGCTGCTAGCTATGTTATAGAAAACATTTATTAGAGCTGCGACAAGCTATTTTGTAATATAATTTTCTTCTGGACCGCCATCGCAATGTTATTCCCTTTACTTGACTCCTCCCTTTGTATGTTTTTGCCCTACGCTTTTAGGGAACTTGCCGGTGCAGGCATCCGGTCCGCGAGCGCTGAGCGCGGAACTAGCGGTGCCGCTACCGACAAGAAACCTTGTCGCGGCCAGCTGCAGCTCACTTAAGTTGCTGAGCAGGGCTCGAAGCAAAGTAAGGGCGCGGCTAGTGTAGCAACTAGCCCCAGCTAACTTACGTTGTTGAGCAGGCTCAAAACAATGCAAGGGGGCGGCTAGTGTAGCAACTAGCCGCAGCTCACCTAGTGTTGTTGAGCGAGCTCGAAACAACGCAAGGGCGCAGCCGGCTACGAGTCGGTTCCTCCGCGCACAGGTTTCCCATACAAAGTGCAGTCGTTCAAGGGAGATAACTTGAAATTTAAAAAATTTGGGCTCCTCAAACTTTGGCAACTTAGCTTTTCTGTCGTTTGCTTCCCGGCAAGACGAAATTCTTGAACGACGCCTGGTCCATACCCTTTTCTTCTCCCTTTCCCCCCGGCAAACTTGTGGGCGAGGGATCCTTTCTTTCCTTGGAAGAAGGAAGAAAAGAAAGAAGAGAAAATAAAGATATAGAGCCTTGCGGCTTGTCATCGCTTACCGTGGGATTGGTGCTGCACAAATGTCAGATCATATATGCCAGAAATTAGAAAGCATAGAATCGACAAAATGTGCGGAGCACGCGCGCTCTGCTGCGCACAGGATCTGCGCCCGGCCTCGTACAAAGGATTACATGCAACAGCGGCAAGACTTTGTACAAGAGGTGGTTGCCGGAATGGGTTCCGGCAACCGCGCTTTACGGGTAAAACTCACGAAGATGCTCGATGCTCCAGGAGTTGCTCACTGGGATGCCATCTTCGGTCTCAGGGCGGCCGGCGCCGGGCCCAGTGACTCGTTTCACCCGGTAAGGGCCTTCCCATTCCGGCGTCAACTTTGTATGCTTTTACCCCACGCTTTTAGGGAACTTGCCGGCGCAGGCATCCAGACCGCGAGCGCTGAGCGCGGAACTGGCAGTGCCGCTACCGGCAAGAAACCTTGTCGCAGCCAGCTGCAGCTCACTTAAGTTGCTGAGCGGGGCTCGAAGCAAAGTAAGGGCGCGGCTAGTGTAGCAACTAGCCGCAGCTAACTTACGTTGTTGAGCAGGCTCGAAACAATGCAAGGGCGCGGCTAGTGTAGCAACCAGCCGCAGCTCACCTAATGTTGTTGAGCGAGCTCGAAACAACACAAGTGCGCAGCCAGCTACGAGTCGGCTCCTCCGCGCACAGGCTTTTCATACAAGGTGAGCCGATCCAGGGGAGATAACTCAAAAATTAGAGATCTGGTTGCTCAGGCTTTGGCAACTTATCTGTTATGGGTGTGTTGACGTGCATGGTGACCTTGGGCGCTCCGAGATCCACCAGCTCGATCTTGATCCAGCAAGCGCATGGTACCGTGAGTACCATGACGCTGCCGGTCCCGCGCCTCCTGAGATGGGCGCGGTGCATGCACGGACGCCGAGGTCTTGGAGTGCGCCCGGTCATTGTGGGAGCCGGCCACGCCGCCGATGGGCAGCGCAGCCTTGCCCTGGGACCTGGCGGCACCAAGAGTTCCCTCGTCGATGCGTGCCCTTCCGCCGGCGCCTGCCCCACCGTCCGTTTGCTCCGGCGGTGGGTGGCTCGGCGCGGACGGAGCAGCTGCCTCCGAAACTTTCTTCTTCGGCGGCATGTTGATGAAGATGGTGAAGATCGATGATAAAGTTGAAGATCTAGCCCGCAAGAACGCCGGATCTGATTCACACAACTTCGACGCCCCCTACCTGGCGCGCCAGAGATGCCGGGGTTTCTGATCCACGGGCACCTATGGGACCGGCGGACCGGGTCCCTTTTGGTTCGGCGGGGGGCGGAGGTTGCGCAAAGAGCAGATCGAGGCAAAGCAAGCGGGCGGTTGGTCGTGCGAGGAGTAAATCGAGGTGAAGCACGCGAGCGATCTACCCAGGTTCGGGCCGCAAGGATGCGTAAAACCCTACTCCTGCTTTGTGGATAGGTATTGATTTCTAGCTCGGGAGCGAGCGTGAGTGCGTGGAATTGTTGATCCTCGCGAGAGCTCTCGAGGTGGCCGACCCCCTCTACGTTGCACACGGGCCTCCTTTTATACTCAAGGGGTTACCGACATAGAGCAACGGGGGCCAAGGGCAAAAATGGAAAGGGTGCCGTGGGTAGGCACAGCTAGGTGCTGTAGTAGGCACAGCTAGCTGCTACAGTGTTATCATACCTAACCCTGACGGTAGGGGACAAGGGCATTAAATGCCCGTCTGTGTCGCCTAGACAGCACCGAAAGGGACCGCTAGGGACGCCACCGTCTTGCCACGGTGGTTGTCTTGTCAGCGCCTGCGTGCCACCGCACGCCTCTAGCTGCACAGCCTCCTGCCACGTGCGCTCGGGAGGGGCCCCGGAGCGACACGTGGGTGGATGTGCTGGAGCGCGGGCGTGGAGTGGGGGCTTGTTGCGGCAAGCGCCTTGCCGCGGCCGTCGACTTGTCGCTTCCGGGAGCTTGTCGCTCACCGGGCCTTGTCGGGGCGCGTAGTGCGCCGCGGCAAGTTCCTTGGAATGCCTCAGACGGCCTTCCCGGCAAGCGCCTCTTGCCGGGGTCTTGGGACGCTTCTGATGGCCTTCCCGGCAAGCTCCTCTTGCCGGGGTCTTGCCTTTTTCCCGGCAAGCTCCTCTTGCCGGGGTCTTGTCTTGAGTACTTTGTTCTTGAATGGTCTTCAGAGGGACCACAAGGAATCTTGGCGGCGAACTGGCAGGCCTTGCCGCGGGACGCTGCGACTGCCCGTGCACAAGTTCGGGGTACAAGGGCACCCCTACTCTAGTACACCGACAATGAAAATGACATGTTTATGAATGAAAGAAGGGAATTAGATGAAGTATTCTTTAAACAGGAACCTATTCTGAAAAACAATTTACCTGTTGAAATCCTAGGGGATCCTCCTCCACCCAAGGGTGATCCCGTGTTTGAGCTTAAACTGTTACCTGATACTCTTAAATATGCTTATCTTGATGAGAAAAAGATATATCCTGTTATTATTAGTGCTAACCTTTCAGAGCATGAAGAAGGGAGATTATTGAAAACTTTGAAGAAGCACCGTGCTGCTATTGGGTATACTCTTGATGATCTTAAGGGCATTAGTCCCACTCTATGTCAACATAAAATTAATTTGGAAGAAGATGCTAAACCAGTTCGTGATCATCAATGCCGGCTGAATCCTAAAATGAAAGAAGTGGTAAGAAAGGAGATACTAAAGCTCCTTGAGGCAGGTATAATTTATCCCGTTGCTGATAGTCAGTGGGTAAGCCCTGTCCATTGTGTCCCTAAGAAGGGAGGTATTACTGTTGTTCCTAATGATAAAGATGAATTGATTCCTCAAAGAAATATTACAGGTTATAGGATGGTAATTGATTTCCGCAAATTAAATAAGGCTACTAAAAAGGATCAGTACCCCTTACCTTTTATCGATCAAATGCTAGACAGATTATCCAAGCATACACATTTTTGCTTTCTAGATGGTTATTCTGGTTTCTCTCAAATACCTGTGTCGGCCAAAGATCAATCAAAGACTACTTTTACATGCCCTTTTTATACTTTTGCTTATAGACGTATGCCTTTTGGTTTATGCCATGTTCAAGAATTCATCCGATTAACCAGTTAACTTGTCGATTAATCCCTACTCATAGGGTACTCGAGTAGCCGATTACCCGATAAATCGTCCGATTAATTGATTAAATGGCCGATTAACTTGCCGATTATCCTATTAATCCCCTACTCACCAGCCGACCGAGCAGCTACCAGTTAACGATTTCCTCATCAATGGGTTTATGTAATGCACCTGCTACCTTTCAAAGATGCATGATGGCTATATTCTCTGACTTTTGTGAAAAGATTTGTGAGGTTTTCATGGACGACTTTTCCGTCTATGGATCTTCTTTTGATGATTGCTTGAGCAACCTTGATTGAGTTTTGCAGAGATGTGAAGAAACTAATCTTGTCTTGAATTGGGAAAAGTGCCACTTTATGGTTAATGAAGGTATTGTCTTGGGTCATAAAGTTTCTGAAAGAGGTATTGAAGTTGACAAAGCCAAGGTCGATGCTATTGAAAAGATGCCATGTCCCAAGGACATCAAAGGTATAAGAAGTTTCCTTGGTCATGCCAGTTTTTATAGGAGGTTCATTAAGGACTTCTCAAAAATTTCTCGGCCTCTCATTAATTTATTACAAAAATATATACCATTTGTCTTTGATGATGATTGTGTAGAGGCATTTGAAATACTTAAGAAAGCATTGATCTCTGCACCTATTGTTCAGCCACCTGATTGGAATTTACCCTTTGAAATTATGTGTGATGCTAGTGATTATACTGTAGGTGTTGTTCTAGGACAAAGAGTTGATAAGAAACTAAATGTTATTCAATATGCTAGTAAAACTCTAGAAAATGCTCAAAGAAATTATGCTACTACTGAAAAAGAATTCTTAGCAGTTGTATTTGCTTGTGATAAGTTTAGACCTTATATTATTGATTCTAAAGTAACTATTCACACTGATCATGCTGCTATTAAATATCTTATGGAAAAGAAAGATGCTAAACCTAGACTTATTAGATGGGTTCTCTTGCTACAAGAATTTGATTTGCATATTGTTGATAGAAAAGGAGCTGAGAACCCCGTTGCAGACAACTTGTCTAGGTTACAAAATGTGCTTGATGACCCACTACCTATTGATGATAGCTTTCCTGATGAGCAATTAAATGTCATAAATGCTTCCCATACTACTCCATGGTATGCTGATTATGCTAATTACATCGTTGCTAAGTTTATACCACCTAGTTTCACATACCAGCAAAAGAAAAAGTTCTTCTATGATTTGAGGCATTACTTTTGGGATGACCCACATCTTTATAAAGGAGTGGATGGTGTTATTAGATGTTGTGTACCTGAGCATGAACAGGAACAGATCCTACGCAAGTGTCACTCCAAAGCTTATGGAGGACACCATGCTGGAGATAGAACTGCACATAAGGTACTGCAATCTGGTTTTTATTGGCCTACTCTCTTCAAGGATGCCCGTAAGTTTGTCTTATCTTGTGATGAATGTCAAAGAATTGGTAATATTAGTAGACGTCAAGAAATGTCTATGAACTATTCACTTGTTATTGAACCATTTGATGTTTGGGGCTTTGACTATATGGGACATTTTCCTTCCTCTAATGGTTATACACATATTTTAGTTGTTGTTGATTATATTACTAAGTGGGTAGAAGCTTCCAACTAGTAGTGCTGATCATAACACTTCTATTAAAATGCTTAAAGAAGTTATTTTTCCAAGATTTGGAGTCCCTAGATATTTAATGACTGATGGTTGTTCACATTTTATTCATGGTGCTTTCCGTAAAATGCTTGCTAAATATGATGTTAATCATAGAATCGCATCTCCTTATCACCCTCGGTCTAGTGGTCAAGTAGAATTTAGAGAACTCAAATTAATTTTGCAAAAGATTGTTAATAGATCTAGAAAGAATTGGTCCAAGAAACTTGACGATGCATTATGGGCCTATAGAACTGCATATAAAAATCCTATGGGTATGTCTCCGTATAAAATGGCCTATGGAAAAGCATGTAACTTACCTCTCGAACTAGAACGCAAGGCTTATTGGGCTATTAAAGAACTTAATTATGATTTTAAACTTGCCGATGAGAATAGGTTATTTGATATTAGCTCACTTGATGAATGGAGAACCCAAGCCTACGAAAATGCCAAGTTGTTTAAAGAAAAAGTTAAAAGATGGCATGACAAAAGGATACAAAAGCGTGAGTTTAATGTAGGTGATTATGTATTGCTATACAACTCTCGTTTAAGATTTTTTGCAGGAAAACTTCTCTCTAAATGGGAAGGTCCTTACGTTATCAAGGAGGTCTACCATTCCAGTGCCATAAAAATCAACAACTTCGAAGGCACAAATCCGAAGGTGGTGAACGGTCAAAGAATCAAACACTATATCTTAGCTAATCTCATAAATGTTGAAACCAATGTTATTGAAACCGTAACCCCGGAGGAATACATAAGGGACACTTTCCGAAACGTTTCACACTCCGAAAAGGAATAGGTATGTGGTACGGTAAGTAAACCGACTCCAAAACAGTTTTTAAGGCAATATTTCTCCGTTTTGGAATATTTAGAAAAATAGAAAAATAAGAAGCAATTAGGGAAGGACATGAGGCCTCCACGAGGATGGAGGGCGTGCCCTACCCTACTGGGCGCGCCCCCCTACCTCGTGGGCACCTCGTGTGCTCTCCGGACTCCATTTTCGTACACGACACGTATTTTGGTCGGTAAAAATTCATTATATAATCTCCCGGAGGTTTTGACTCCCGTATCATGCAAAAATCCCATGTTTTTGTTTCAAGCTGTTTTTCTGACAGATCCAGGTCATCATGTCGTCTTCAAGCGCCCCCAAGGACCAGTTCTTCGAGAAGGTCATCAACCACTACCTCGCAGAAGTGCTGCAACACCCTCAAACCATTGAGATGCGTGAGGGGTTGTTGCACATCCGCGATGCTGAGGGGCCAAGGAAGACCGGAAGCATGGAGGCAAGGCTCGAGGCATTGGAGCAAGAAGTTTTCAAGTGTCGGGAGATGGTGGAGCGTGGACTTGATTCCAATCACATTATGATCACGGAGTTCACCAACAACCACAAGCTGGACGTCAAGGACATTGGGGAGGCCATCTTCAAGCTTCATGAGAAAAACGAGCACCTCCAAGCTCAGATCTATGACCTGCAAAACCAAAACTGTGAGTATGAATATAGATTCAAGAGGATGAGTTTGGATGCAGATTTGAGGTTTCAGGAGACTCGGTCATCATTCTATGATGGAGAGCCTATGGCTTAGAAGAAGGACGACAAGCCTACACCATCAACAAAATCACCACCGTCTCCACCAACAAAGAAGAATTGAGTTTCTGGTATGGGCACTCCAGTTGGCAACTGCCAAGCTTGGGGGAGTGCCCCGGTATCGTATCACCATCACTTTTATCTTTACCGTTTTTCTTAGTTCGATCCTTTTGGTAATATCTTGATCTAGTAGAATAAAAGTTCTTAGTATGATTTAGTCGTGAGTTTTGCTTTATTATCCTTCTATGTAATCAAGTCTATGAGCTATATAATAAAGATTAGTGTTGAGTCAAGGGCTTGATTATTTTTCCATGATCCTAAGTGAATAAAAGAAAAGAGAAAGAAATAAAAAGAAACAAAGAGATCATGTGAATCTTATGGAGAGTAATGAGCTCACATAGAAAGAGTATGATGAATAAAAGTTGTTGAGGGTTGACAAACACAGTTTTGGTCATCGTTGCAATTAATAGGAAGTAATAAAGAAAGAGAGGTCTTCACATATAAATATACTATCTTGGACATCTTTTATGATTGTGAGCACTCATTAAAATATGACGTGCTAAAGAGTTGACATTGGACAAGGAAGACAACGTAATGGGTTATGTTTTCTTACATCTGAGATGAATTATATTGTCTTGGATCTTCCAACATGATGAGCTTGCCTTTCCCCCTCATGCTAGCCAAATTCATTGCACCAAGTAGAGATACTACTTGTGCTTCCAAATACCCTTAAACCAGTCTTGCCATAAGAGTCCACCATATCTACCTATGGATTGAATAAGATCCTTCAAGTAAGTTGTCATCGGTGCAAAGCAATAAAAATTGCTCTTTAAATATGTATGATTGCTTGGTGTGGAGGAAATAAGCTTTATACGATCGTGTGATATGGAAGTAATAAAAGCGACAGGCTGCATAATAAAGGTCCATATCACAAGTGGCAGTATAAAGTGACGTTCTTTCGCATTAAGATTTTGTGCATCCAACCATAAAAGCGCATGGCAACCTCTGCTTCCCTCTGCGAAGGGCCTATCTTTTACTTTTATCTCCTACATTACATAAGAGTCATGGTGATCTTCACCCTTCCTTTTTACATTTTATCCTTTGGCAAGCACAATATGTTGGAAAGATCTTGGTATATATGGCTAATTGGATGTGAGTTTTCATGAACTATTACTGTTGACATTACCCTTAAGGTAAGACGTTGGGAGGCAAAACTATAAGACCCTATCTTTCTCTGTGTCCGATTAAAACTCCATACCCATAAGTATTGCGTGAGTGTCAGCAATTGTGAAAGATTATATGATAGTTGAGTATGTGGACTTGCTGAAAAGCTCTTATACATTGACTCTTTCCTATGTTATGATAAATCGCAATTGCTTCAATGACTGAGATTATAGTTTGTTAGTTTTCAATGAAGTTTATGATTCATACTTGAAATTGTGATTGAATTGCTACTCCAGCATAAGAGATTATATGACAAGAATTATATAAGTTGTTGTTCTAAGAATGATCATGATGCCTTCATGTTCGTATTTTATTTTTATCGACACCTCTATCTCTAAACATGTGGACATATTTTTCGATTTCGGCTTTTTGCTTGAGGAAAAGCGAGGTCTAAGCTTGGGGGAGTTGATACGTCCATTTTGCATCATGCTTTTATATCAATATTTATTGCATTATGGGATGTTATTACACATTATGTCACAATACTTATGCCTATTCTCTCTTATTTTACAAGGTTTACATAAAGAGGGAGAATGCCGGCAGCTGGGATTCTGGGCTGGAAAAGGAGCAAATATTAGAGACCTATTCTGCACAGCTCCAAAATTCCTGAAACTTCACGGAAGATGTTTTCCAAATATATAAAAAATACTAAGAGCAAGAACTTCACCAGGGGGCCACACCCTGCCCACGAGGGTGGGGGCGCGCCCTACCCCCTGGGCGCGCCCCCCCTACCTCATGGGCCCCCTGGTGGCCCTCCGATGGCAATCTTCTACTATATGGAGTCTTTCGATGGGAAAAAAATCATAAGCCATCTTCTCAGACGAAACTCCGCCGCCACGAGGCGGAACCTTAGCGGAACCAATCTAGGGCTCTGGCGGAGCTGTTCTGTCGAGGAAACTTCCCTCCCGGAGGGGGAAATCATCGCCATCATCATCACCAATGCTCCTCTCATCGGGAGAGGGAAATCTCCATCAACATCTTCATCAGCACCATCTCATCTCAAAACTCTAGTTCATCTCTTGTATCCAATTCTTGTCTCCAAGTCCGGGATTGGTGCTAGTAGGTTGCTAGTAGTGTTGATTACTCCTTGTAGTTGATGCTAGTTGGTTTAATTGGTGGAAGATTATATGTTCAAATCCTATATGCATATTAATATCCCTCTGATTATGAACATGTTTATGCTTTGTGAGTAGTTACTTTTGTTCCTGAGGACATGGGAGAAGTTTTGCTATTAGTAGTCATGTGAATTTGGTATTTGTTCGATATTTTGATGAGATGTATGTTGTCTCTCCTCTAGTGGTGTTATGTGAACATCGACTACATGACACTTCACCATTGTTTGGGCCTAGAGGAAGGCATTGGGAAGTAATAAGTAGATGATGGGTTGCTAGAGTGACAGAAGCTTAAACCCTAGTTTATGCGTTGCTTCGTAAGGGGCTAATTTGGAACCATATGTTTCATGCTATGGTTAGGTTTACCATAATACTTTTGTTGTAGTTGCGGATGCTTGCAATAGAGGTTAATCATAAGTGGGATGCTTGTCCAAGTAAGGGCAGCACCCAAGCACCGGTCCACCCACATACCAAATTATCAAAGTACCGAACGCGAATCATATGAACATGATGAAAACTAGCTTGACGATATTCCCATGTGTCCGCGGGGGTGCTTTACATCATATAAGAGTTTGTCCAGGCTTGTCCTTTGCTACAAAAGGATTGGGCCACCTTGCTGCACTTTATTTACTTTTGTTACTTGTTGCCTGTTACAAATTATCCTATCACAAAACTATCTGTTACCACTTATTTCAGTACTTGCAGAGAATACCTTGCTGGAAACCGCTTATCATTTCCTTCTGCTCCTCGTTGGGTTCGACACTCTTACTTATTGAAAGGACTACGATAGATCCCCTATACTTGTGGGTCATCAATTCACACATGTACTAAGTATTCGGTTAATACAATTCTAGCATGAATAATAAATATTTATCATGATATAAGGAAATATAAATAACGACATTATTATTGCCTCTAGGGCATATTTCCTTCAGTCTCCCACTTGCATTAGAGCCAATAATCTAGATTACATTGTAATGATTCTAACACCCATGGAGTCTTGGTGCTGATCATGTTTTGCTCGTGAGAGAGGCTTAGTCAACGGGTCTGCAACATTCAGATCCGTATGTATCTTGCAAATCTCTATGCCTCCCTCCTTGACTTGATCGCAGATGGAATTGAAGCGTCTCTTGATGTGCTTGGTTCTCTTGTGAGATCTGGATTCCTTTGCCAAGGCAATTGCACCAGTATTGTCACAAAAGATTTTCATTGGACCCGATGCACTAGGTATGACACCTAGATCGGATATGAACTCCTTCATCCAGACTCCTTCATTTGCTGCTTCCGAAGCAGCTATGTATTCTGCTTCACATGTAGATCCCGCCGCCGACGCTTTGCTTAGAACTGCACCAACTGACAGCTCCACCATTCAATAAAAATATGTATCCGGTTTGTGACTTAGAGTCATCCGGATCAGTGTCAAAGCTTGCATCGACGTAGCCGTTTACGACGAGCTCTTTGTCACCTCCATAAACGAGAAACATATCCTTAGTCCTTTTCAGGTATTTCAGGATATTCTTGAGCGATGTCCGGTGATCCACTCCTGGATTACTTTGGTACCTCCCTGCTAAACTAATAGCAAGACACACATCAGGTCTGGTACACAGCATTGCATACATGATAGAACCTATGGCTGAAGCATAGGGAATGACTTTCATTTTCTCTCTATCTTCTGCAGTGGTCAGGCATTGAGTCTAACTCAACTTCACACCTTGTAACACAGGCAAGAACCCTTTCTTTGCTCGATCCATTTTGAACTTCTTCAAAACTTTATCAAGGCATGTGCTTTGTGAAAGTCCAATTAAGCGTCTTGATCTATCTCTATAGATCTTGATGCCCAATATTAATATATAAGCAGCTTCACCGAGGTCTTTCATTGAGAAATTCTTATTCAAGTATCCTTTTATGCTATTCAGAAATTCAGTATCATTTCCAATCAACAATATGTCATCTACATATAATATCAGAAATGCTACAGAGCTCCCACTCACTTTCTTGTAAATACAGGCTTCTCCAAAAGTCTGTATAAAACCATATGCTTTGATCACACTATCAAAGCGTATATTCCAACTCCAAGAGGCTTGCACCAGTCCATAAATGGATCGCTGGAGTTTGCACACTTTGTTAGCACCTTTTGGATCGACAAAACCTTCTGGTTGCATCATATACAACTCTTCTTTAAGATATCCATTAAAGAATGCAGTTTTGACATCCATTTGCCAAATTTCATAATCATGAAATGCAGCAATTGCTAACATGATTCGGATGGACTTAAGCATCGCTACGGGTGAGAAGGTCTCATCGTAGTCAACTCCTTGAACTTTTCGAAAACCTTTTGCAACAAGTCGAGCTTTGTAGACAGTAACATTACCGTCAATGTCAATCTTCTTCTTGAAGATCCATTTATTCTCTATGGCTTGCCGATCATCGGGCAAGTCAACCAAAGTCCACACTTTGTTCTCATACATGGATCCCATCTAAGATTTCATGGCCTTAAGCCATTTTGCGGAATCTGGGCTCATCATCGCTTCCTCATAGTTCGTAGGTTCGTCATGGTCAAGTAACATGACCTCCAGAACAGGATTACTGTACCACTCTGGTGCGGATCTTACTCTGGTTGACCTACAAGGTTCGGTAGTAACTTGATCAGAAGTTTCATGATAATCATCATTAGCTTCCTCACTTACTGGTGTAGGAATCACTGGAACTAATTTCTGTGATGAACTACTTTCCAATAAGGGAGATGGTATAGTTACCTCATCAAGTTCTACTTTCCTCCCACTCACTTCTTCCGAGAGAAACTCCTTCTCTAGAAAGGATCCATTCTTAGCAACGAATATTTTGCCTTCGGATCTGTGATAGAAAGTGTACCCAACTGTTTGCTTTGGGTATCCTATGAAGACACATTTCTTCGATTTGGGTTCGAGCTTATCAGGTTGAAGCTTTTTCACGTAAGCATTGCAACCCCAAACTTTAAGAAATGACAACTTGGATTTCTTGCCAAACCACAGTTCATAAGGTGTCATCTCAATGGATTTTGATGGTGCCCTATTTAACGTGAATGCAGTCGTCTCTAAAGCATAACCCCAAAACGATAGCGACAAATCAGTAAGAGACATCATAGATCGCACTATATCTAATAAAGTGCGGTTACGATGTTCGGACACACCATTACACTGTGGTGTTACAGGTGGCGTGAGTTGCGAAACTATTCTGCATTGTTTCAAATGAAGACCAAACTCGTAACTCAAATATTCTCCTCCACGATCAGATCGCAGAAACTTTATTTTCTTGTTACGATGATTTTCCATTTCACTCTGAAATTCTTTGAACTTTTCAAATGTTTCAGACTTATGTCTCATCAAGTAGATATACCCATATCTGCTCAAATCATCTGTGAAGGTCAGAAAATAACGATACCCGCCACGAGAATCAACACTCATTGGACCGCATACATCAGTATGTATTATTTCCAATAAGTCCGTTGCTCGGTCCATTGTCCCGGAGAACAGAGTCTTAGTCATCTTGCCCATGATGCATGGTCCGCAAGCATCAAGTGATTCATAATCAAGTGATTCCAAAAGCCCATCAGCATGGAGTTTCTTCATGCGCTTTACACCAATATGACCTAAACGGTAGTGCCACAAATAAGTTGCACTATCACTATTAAACTTATATCTTTTGGCTTCAATACTATGAACATGTGTATCACCACTATCAAGATTTAGTAAAAATAGACCACTCATCAAGGGTGCATGACCATAAAAGATATTATTCATATAAATAGAGCAACCATTATTCTCTGATTTAAATGAATAACTGTCTCACATCAAACAAGATCCAGATATAATGTTCATGCTTAACACTGGCACCAAATAACAATTATTCATGTCTAAAACTAATCCCGAAGGTAGATGTAGAGGTAGCGTGCCGACGGTGATCACATCGACTTTGGAACTATTTCCCACACGCATCGTCACCTCATCCTTAGCCAATCTTCGCTTAATCTGTAGCCCCTGTTTCGAGTTGCAAATATTAGCAACAGAACCAGTATCAAATACCCAGGCGCTACTGCGAGCATTAGTAAGGTACACATCAATAACATGTATATCAAATGTACCTTTCACTTTGCCATCCTTCTTCTCCGCCAAATACTTGGGGCAGTTCCGCTTCCAGTGACTAGTCCCTTTGTAGTAGAAGCACTCAGTCTAAGGCTTAGGTCCAGACTTGGGCTTCTTCACTTGAGCAGCAACTTGCTTGTCATTCTTCTTGAAGTTCCCCTTCTTCCCTTTACCCTTTTTCTTGAAACTGGTGGTCTTGTTGACCATCAACACTTGATGCTCCTTCTTGATTTCTACCTCCGCAGCCTTTAGCATTGCAAAGAGCTCGGGAATAGTCTTATCCATCCCTTGAATATTATAGTTCATCACGAAGCTTTTGTAGCTTGGTCGCAGTGATTGAAGTACTCTGTCAATGACACTATCAACCAGAAGATTAACTCCCGGCTGAGTCAAGTAATTGTGGTACCCAGACATTCTGAGTATATGTTCACTGACAGAACTATTCTCCTCCATTTTGCAGCTGTAGAACTTATTGGAGACTTCATATCTCTCAATCCGGGCATTTGCTTGAAATATTAACTTCAACTCCTGGAACATCTCATATGCTCCATGACGTTCAAAACGTCGTTGAAGTCCCGGTTCTAAGCTGTAAAGCATGGCACACTAAACTATTGAGTAGTCATCAGATTTGCTCTGCCAGGTATTCACAACATCTGGCGTTGCTCCTGCAGTGGGTTTGGCACCTAGCGGTGCTTCCAGGACGTAATTCTTCTATGCAGCAATGAGGATAATCCTCAAGTTACAGACCCAGTTCGTGCAGTTGCTACCATCATATTTCAACTTAGCTTTCTCTAGGAACGCATTAAAATTCAACGGAACAACAACACGGTCCATTTATCTACAACAACATAGACATGCAAAATACTATCAGGTACTAAGTTCATGATAACTTAAAGTTCAATTAATCATATTACTTAAGAAATCCCACTTAGATAGACATCCCTCTAATCATCTAAGTGATCACGTGATCCATATCAACTAAACCATGTCCGATCATCATGTGAGATGGAGTAGTTTTCAATGGTGAACATCACTATGTTGATCATATCTACTATATGATTCACGCTCGACCTTTCGGTCTCAGTGTTCCGAGGCCATATCTGCATATGCTAGGCTCGTCAAGTTTAACCTGAGTATTCTACATGTGCAAAACTGGCTTGCACCCGTTGTATGTGAACGTAGAGCTTATCACACCTGATCATCACGTGGTGTCTCGACACGACGAACTGTAGCAACGGTGCATACTTAGGGAGAACACTTGTACCTTGAAATTTAGTGAGAGATCATCTTATAATGCGACCGCCGAACTAAGCAAAATAAGATGCAGAAATGATAAACATCACATGCAATCAAATAAGTGATATGATATGGCCATCATCATCTTGTGTCTTTTGATCTCCATCTCCAAAGCACCATCATGATTACCATTGTCACCGGCTTGACACCTTGATCTCCATCGAAGCATCCTTGTCGTCTCGCCAACTATTGCCTCCACGATTATCGCTACCGCTTAGTGATAAAGTAAAGCAATTACATGGCGATTGTATTTCATACAATAAAGCGACAACCATATGGCTCCTGCCAATTGCCGATAACTGTGTTACAAAACATGATCATCTTATACAACAATTTATATAATCACGTCTTGACCATATCACATCACAACATGCCCTGCAAAAACAAGTTAGACCTCCTCTACTTTGTTGTTGCAAGTTTTACGTGGCTGCTACGGGCTTAGCAAAAACTGTTCTTACCTACGCATCAAAAACCACAATGTGGTATAATGATTGCTTTTTGATCATCAGAAAGAACCCTATTCATTGAATCCGATTCAACTAAAGTTGGAGAAATACACACCCACTAGCTAGCCACCTGTGTGTGAAGCATGTCGGTAGAACCAGTCTCGCGTAAGCGCATGCGTAATGTCCATCTAAGCTGCTTCATCCAACAATACCGCTGAATCAAGAATCAACTAGTGACGGCAAGCAATATGTATATACCCACACCCACAGCTCCTTTGTGTTCTACTCGTGCATATAACATCTATGCATAGACCTGGCTCGGATGCCACTATTGGGGAATGTAGTATTTCAAAAAAAATTGCCTACGCACATGCAAGATCCATCTAGGTGATGCATATCAACGAGAGGGGAGAGTGTGTCCACATACCCTCGTAGACCGAAAGCGGAAGCGTTTAGTAACGCGGTTGATGTAGTCGAACGTCTTCGCGATCCAACCGATCCAAGTACCGAACGCATGGAACCTCCGCAATCTGCACACGTTCAGCTCGGTGACTTCCCTCGTACTCTTGATCCAGCTGAGGCCGAGGGAGAGTTTCGTCAGTACGATGGTGTTTGTGATGACGGTGATGATGAAGTTACCGGCGCAGGGCTTCGCCTAAGCACTACAACAATATGACCGAGGTGGAAATCTGTGGAGGGGGCATCACACACGGCTAAGACAACTGTCAACTTGTGTGTTCTAGGGTGCCCCGTATATAAAGGAACAAGGGGGAGGCCGGTCGGCCCTATAGGGGCGCACCCCAAGTAGGATTGCTATTAGGAATAGGAATCCTATTCCTAGTAGGTTTCCAACAAAGAAGAGAAAGGTAAGGAAGGAGAGGGAGAGAGGGTGAGGGAGTCCTGGATTAGGGGGTCTCCGAACAGCCGGACTATATCCTTTGGCCGGACTGTTGGACCATGAAGATACAAGATTAAAGACTTCGTCATGTGTCCGGATGGGACTCTCCTTGGCGTGGAAGGCAAGCTAGGCAATACGGATATGTAGATCTTCTCCCTTGTAACCGACCTTGTGTAACCCTAGCCCCCTCCAGTGTCTATATAAACCGGAGGGTTTAGTCCGTAGGACAATATACAATCATACCATAGGCTAGCTTCTAGGGTTTAGCCTCTATGATCTCGTGGTAGATCAACTCTTGTTATACTCATATCATCAAGAACAATCAAGCAGGACGTAGGGTATTACCTCCATCAAGTGGGCCCAAACCTGGGTAAACATCGTGTCCCCTGCCTCATGTTACCATCCGCCTTAGACGCACAGTTCGGGACCCCCTACCCGAGATCCGCCGGTTTTGACACCGACATTGGTGCTTTTATTGAGAGTTCCACTATGTCGTCATCATAAGGAAGGATGGCTCGTCTCGTTGTCAAGGACAACATCACCTCTGGGGGAGCCCTGGCTGTAGGCCAAACTCTCTAACTAGGCGGCTTCGTCATGACCGCCCGCTCAGCAGCTGCGCCGACGATGACTTCTCGGGTCATCGAAAATAGCCTCCACATCGGCTCGAAATTTGCCAAGCAGATGGATCCAATGGAGCTCTCCTCTTTGAATGAGCTCTTGGGTCACATCGCCGCTCTGGGAGTCGCTACGGACTACGATCGGATCAGGCTTAAACCCGACCAAAGGGAGATTAACTCTCCGCCGGTCACCCATCAGATAGCGGTGGTGGTGGAGCAATGCGGCGATTCTCCCTCTATCCTGAGGACGAACTATGTCCGGATTCCTGAGCTCTCCGAGCCGGATACCCGCTCATGGGAGGAGATCTCCCTAACCCTGAACCTAGAATTAGGCTGCATACCGAACCTACGGGGCAACATCCCGGAGCCCGAACTTCCAAGATCGGAAAATCCCCTGGGGGTCTCAGATTGGGTCAAGGTCCGGACTTAAATCCACCCACCCACCCAGATACAAACAATCTTTCCCACATTAGGCAAGCGCCCCAAGAGACAGTACATCACTATTGGGCCAGATTCCTCCTTGTAATGAACAAGGTCAAGGACTGTCCCGAGGAAGACGCAATTTCGTTCTTTTGCAACAATTGCACGGACAAGGGAATCCTCAACGCCATAAAGTCGCCGTGACATAGCACACTTTGCTGACTTGGCGGCCATAGTACGGAAGTACTGTGCGATGGAAAGCGCCTGGAAAACCCAAACAAAATTTTCGGATAATCCAGCTCTGACAAAACCCCCAGTCCGAACTAAAAGGGTGCACTCTCATAAGTCGCCCGACTCAATTACAAAGAAGCAAAAGCCCACTACAGGGCGTGGAACCGTATTGGAGGGATGGCTTAACAGGCCCTGCAAAATTCATAGTACAGCGGATACCATACCAACACATAGCCTTAGAGCATGTTGGGTACTCCGGCAGGTGGGCAAGAGCGGTGAGGATCTCCTCATCCAAAAAACCCCAGAGCACCTTCCCGTGGATAACAATATAGACAGTCTTCGAGATCTTCGCCTCAAATAATAGGCGTAAGCAAGCACTCCGCAGCCTTGCCGAAGTCTGCCACGTGGCAGCAATAAATCCATGGAGCGACACGGCTATCACCTTCAATGCCAGTGATGAACCTAAATTCCGAACAACCCAAGCACAAGCCGCTTTGGTCCTCAGTCCAATTGTGGATGACTTTCGGCTCACTAAAGTGCTCATGGACGGCGGTAGCGGATTAAACCTCATTTATGAGGAGACTCTTCAAAAAATGGAAATAGACAGCAACCGTATAGAGCAAAGCAGCACGACCTTTCGAGGAATTATCCCTAGTCAGGAGGCACATTGCGCTGGGAAAATCACACTAGATGTGGTATTCGGCACTCCGGAGAATTACAGGTCCGAAGAAATCACATTCCAAGTGGCCCCGTTCAGTAGCGGATACCACGCCCTTCTAGGGCGGGAGGCATTCTCGATTTTTCAAGCCATACCCCATTACGGGTACATGAAGCTCAAAATGCCCAGACCCAATGGAATCATCACTCTAGCTAGTGATCGGGACATAGCACTCCTCGCCGAGAACAAAACAGCCGCACTGGCCCTCGAGGCATTATCCGAAGCCCTTGTGGCGGAGGAGTTAACCGCGCTGCGCTCCAAAGTGGATAGGGACGACGTGATACTAGACAAAAGATCCAAGTCCACCTCCTTTAAACCAGTGGATGAAATAGTCAAATTTCAAGTCCATCCAACGGACCCCACAAAAACAGCATCCATCGGGGCACAGTCAAACCCCGCTGTAGACGCCACACTACGGGAGTTCCTGCGCGAGAATTGGGACATATTCGCCTGGCATCCTTCAGACATGCCAGGAATCCCACGCAGGCTGGCCGAGCATAGCCTTAACATTCTAAAAGGATTCAAGCCGGTCAAGCAGACTCTTCGGCGTTTCTCCGAACCAAAGCGACAAGCCATGGGAGAGGAGCTAGCCAAGTTACTGGAGGCCGGATTCATTAGAGAAATAAAGCATCCGGACTGGCTAGCAAACCTAGTGATGGTGCCAAAGAAGGACAAATCCTGGCGCCTATGCGTCGACTTCAAGGACCTTAATAAGGCGTGCCCAAAGGATCCCTTCCCCCTCCCTCGCATCGATAAAATTATCGACGCTACCGCGGGACACGACTCATTGTGCTTCCTCAACGCATACTCCGGTTACCACCAAATTAAGATGGCGGAGTCCGATCAAGCCGCAATGTCATTCATCACTCCATACGGCCCCTTCTGTTTTAACACAATGCCCTTCAGGCTCAAAAACGCCGGCGCAATGTATCATCGCATGATTCAGACATGTCTGGAAAAGCAGATTGGCAAAACAGTGGAGGCATACATCGATGATGTGGTCGTTAAAACCAGACACGTCGACTCCTTAATAGATGACTTGAGGCTCACGTTCGACAATCTCTGAACATACGACATTAAGCTCAATCCGGAAAAATACGTTTTCGGCGTACCCGCTGGAAAGCTCCTGGGCTTTATCGTCTCCAGCAGAGGAATTGAAGCAAATCCGGCTAAGATCCAAGCTCTGTCGCAGTTGGCTATCCCAACTGACCTCAAGCAAATCCAGAAGTTAACTAGATGTGTGGCGGCCTTAAGCCGCTTCATCTCCCGATTAGGAGAAAAGGCACTCCCCCTTTATCACCTTCTTCGGCGCACCGAACACTTCGAGTGGACGGACGCAGCCATGGCCGGATTGGAAGAAATAAAAGCCATCCTGGCTACCAACCCAATCTTGGCCGCGCCAAATGTCGGTGAACCAATGCTATTATATATAGCGGCAACTCACCAAATTGTAAGCGCAGTGCTCGTCGTCGAACGAGAGACATAGGGACATAAATTCCCACTTCAAAAGCCGGTATATTATGTATCTACTGTCCTCACTCCATGCAAATCACGGTACCCACATTATCAAAAGATAGCATACGCGGTATTCATGGCATCCTGGAAATTACGACACTACTTTCAAGAGTGTTCAATTGCGGTGGCCTCCGAAGTACCACTCAACGACATAATAAACAACCGCGATGCCACGGGCCCGATTGCCAAATGGGCTATCGAGCTCCTCCCGTTCGACATAACATATAAACCACGGCGAGCCATTAAGTCACAAGTACTGGCCGATTTCATCACCGAATGGACAGAAGCCGAACTCCCTAAAGACTACGGCGCGTACTCCAATTGGATCATGCACTTCGACGGCTCTAAAATGTTGGCTGGTCTGGGGGCTGGCGTCGTCCTGACGTCCCCCACCGGAGACACAGTTCAATACGTACTCAATACTATACACAGACTCCAATAACGCATCCGAATACGAGGCCCTACTACACGGTCTTCGGATGGCAGTTTCCATGGGCATTCAACGCTTGGAGGTGCGTGGGGATTCAAACCTCGCAATATCTCAAATAAATGGAGACTTCGATGCCAAGGATCCGAAAATGGCGGCATATCGCAACGCCGTCCTCAAAATGTCAGCTTGGTTCGAGGGGCTTGAATTCCACCATGTGGCTCGGGAAAATAATCAGGCGGCGGATCTCCTCGCCTGTATCGGTGCTAAGAGCGACCCTGTCCCACCTAACATCTTCCTGGAAAAACTGTGTAAGCCATCTGTGGTACGGGAAGGGGACACCGGCAATAATAGTCTGGACCTGGCCACAACACCAGATACCGAACACTCTGACACAATCGGAGGCTCTGCCATCGAAATAACACCTTCAGCCCACGTAATAATGGTCATCATCGCCTCGTGGACAGAACCATTCTTGGCCTACCTAACCAGGCAGGAACTACCCGAGGACCAAAATGAGGCACGCTGCATAGTGCGGCGATCTAAATCCTACAAGGTCCATGAGGGAGAGCTTTATAAGAAAAGCACTACCGGAGTCCTTCAAAGGTGCATCTCCGAAGACGAAGGGCGGAAGCTTTTGGCAGAAATCCATGCCGGACTCGGCGGCCACCACGCCGCAGCCCAGGCCCTTGTAAGGAAGGCCTTCCGTACATGTTTTTATTGGCCGACGGCCCGGGCAGATGCGCAGCATCTGGTCCAACATTGCGTCGGTTGCCAGCTTTTTGCAAACCAAAGCCATATGCCGCCTACCTCTCTCCAAACAATCCCCATTACTTGGCCCTTCGCGGTCTGGGGGCTTGATATGGTCGGACCCCTTAAAGGGGGAACCCATAAGAAAAAATACTTACTGGTCATGGTGGATAAATTCACCAAATGGATAGAAGCCAAACCCGTCAAAACGGCTGAATCCGGACCGGTGATAGACTTCATATCTGGGGTTGTACACCGTTATGGCATCCCCCACAGCATCATCACTGACAACGGCACGAATTTTACAGCCGACGAGGTGAAACTTTGGTGCATCAATATGGGCATCAAGCTCGATTATGCTTCTGTCTATCACCCGCAAACTAACGGTCAGGTCGAGCGAGCAAATGGTCTTATCATGAGCGGCATTAAACCCAGACTAGTGTGATCCTTAAAGGAATCAAACACGCACTGGGTAGAGGAGCTCGACTCCGTACTATGGGGGCTGCGGACCACGCCGAATCGCACTACCGGATACACACCGTTCTTTATGGTGTATGGCGCAGAGGCGGTTCTGCCTTGCGACATAATTCATGACTCACCTCGAGTGCGCATGTACGAAGAAAAAGAGGCCGAGCTCGATCGGCAGGACAGTTTGGACGCCCTGGAGGAGGAGCACGACGTGGCAAAGGCCCGTTCCGCATTCTAGCAGCAACATGCTCGAAGGTATCAAAGCAGAGAAGTATGGGCCAAAACCTGTACCATTGGCGAACTAGTTCTACGCCTGCCAGAGAAGAAAAAGAACAAGCTCAAGCCCAAATGGGAAGGTCCCTTCATTATTGACCAGGTTCTGACCGGTGGAGCGTACCGTCTGCGGGATGCATCGGATAATCGACTCGAGCCAAACCCATGGAACGCAGCCAGACTCCGAAGATTCTACGCCTAGTGCCGGACTCTATGTTTGTATCCTTACCTCCATCAATTTTTTGCATATCTGTCTTTTCTCTCTTTCTCTCTTTTTATTTCTCATCAAGGCCCTAAAAGGCTAAACTTGTGTCTTGGTTACACAATCTTGCCGCGCTAACCGCGCTCATTATACCTGGGGGCTTCTTATATAGAAGCTTAATCTAACTATTTTTCTGGGCTTATGTCCCACACATGTGTTATTCTTCCGCATGTACCTTTTTTAGCCATTATATGCATCGATATGACTTAAGTTTTGGCCAAGCTGGGTTGCCTGGCTCTTGTATTTATGCCCTACGTTCCCGTTAATTCGGCTAGGGCATAAGGGGAGCACCTCTGCGATTGTTACTGTCGGGTCAGCCGGATGTGTACCTCGGACTGGGTGAAGCCGAAAGCTAGCGCTCTTAAGGGAATATTCGGTCGGTGAATAAAAGATGACTTTTATTTAATTTGAAACATGCCCCCAGATGTTTATAGCCTGCGTCTCTTTTCGCAGTTCGGACATGCACATTAGGGTATGGTACCCAGGGAAAGGAACCCTTAACGGAACTATTCTCCCTAGAAGATGTTTCTTACTACCCATATAATATAACATAGCTAGTTGGGTACTTGGTTGTTCAAGCACTTATGACCCCTACGCCTGGTTTCCATGCATACCCCGGTTTTTACATAACCGAGCGGGTATTCGGATACACTCCGGACTATCGGGTCCAGAGGTCGAAGCGAAAAGGTCCGCCATGACAAATGATTTACAATCCGGCTAGGACATTACATATGTCACTTGAAGTACACAGTCACTAAGACTGATTAAATTCTTCTTCTATACCATCCAACAGGCTATCTAGCCTACAATCCTGTTGGGAATACTTTGCGGCTAATTCTACTTGGTCATACACTAAACTGACGGGGATCTCCTTCCCATCGGGCCCCACAGGTCCGACCTCGGCCATGTGGTTTGGGTCAGTTTTGGTATATCGCGTCTTCACCATAGCCCAGGCTTCCCTCGCACCTTGTCGGCAGGATGATATCTTCCATAATCGGAAGCGCCGCCGCGCTCCCTTGAGCTTCTCTATAAGCTCCCCCATGCCTCCTGGCGGGGACGCGGATGACCACAAGGCTTGGGCAATACCCTGCATCACCTGCCAAACTTGCTCGTGCAGTTGTGAGAGCTCTGGTAGAAGATCACCCGAAGACCCAGGCATCTCCTCCGCGGGACGACCCGTCAGCATACCTGCAGACATAACTCTATTAGCCGGCTTCTTCGCCGAACTCCTTTAAAAAGTTCGTTCAAGCACTTACTAAAAATGCCGCGTCGAAGCCGCTTATTCTCCTTCACGGAGTCCGCAAGCTGGGCTCGGACATCTTTTAGTTCCACGCCCAGCCAGATATTGGCGTCTTGGAGATTATTTTTCTCCTGTCTGACTCGCGTAAGCACGCGCTCGCCAGCATTTAGCTGTCGATCAGCATGTGCCGCATTCACCGCCACGGCCTCCGGATTCACTCCGGGGTCATCTGCAACATCTATTGTTAGATTTGCATGCATGTCGTATACTACCTACTACCTGTATTCTTTGAAATAAAAACAAGTGCTACCAGAGGGGCCCTTCTCGGACTCCTTAAACGCGGCAATAGCGGCCCCTAGCTGGGCCTTGCACTCTTCCAGCTCTTGAGACAGGAGGGAATTCTTCTCTGTAAGAACCTGCACAAATAATGATCCTTAAATCAGTTGCGTCAACTGTTTCAAGTCTCAGGGGCTACTGATACATATAATCATCAGATTTTCTTACCTGTATATCCCTTACATACTGGTCTGTGGCTCGGGCTAGACCATTCTGAGCAGCACGGATGTACGTCTCTCCTAAGTTGAAGGCATCGAATGCCTCTTGGGAGAAACAAGCGTCACGGAGTACGGCCCGGCGATGCCTATGATTCATGGCGCTCTCCACTTCAGAATTTGTAGCGGATAGTTTGTTCACATCCTCTGTAGGAGGAGCATCCGGCGCCCACCCCGTGTTAGCTTCCGCCTCTATGTCCGGCCCTGGAGCCCGGCTGGTGGAGGCGTGATCGGCAGCCTCTCCGGATATAGTCCGGCGAGCGTTTTTTCTACTAAGAAACACGGACGTCATTATATTTTAAGAAAGACGATAACCACGGAGCGAGGTTTTGTGTCATACCTCTGCGCCGGCGTCTCCGTCCTGGCCGCCTTCCTTTTTGGCCTACCCGGCTTCGGTGCCCCTTGTTGGCGAGTCCCTGCAGGTTCGACACGGCGTCCCGAAGGCCTTCCCTGTAAAACACCATATGTGTACGGTAGGTGAAGTGCGTAAAAGGGGGATCCTTTTTGGAAGTTGGGACTCCGGTCTTTTCTTACATGCGATGCAGGGAGTAGTCCAGGATAGTCGGCCATTATGGCGACCATGGCGTCATCACAGCTCAATTGTTAGAATTTCCTGTCTATCAGCTCCACAAATATGTCCGGATCCTCTTCGAGTCCGGGGGCGAGGGCCCGGTCAGGGTCCTCCGGTTGTGGAGGTGGGCTGTTGACCTCCCTTACAGCTTTTCGCAGTTCCTGCCATGAAACGGCAAGGTGAGTATTTACAATAAAGAATGCGGGAAGGTTGGGAGTAAAGAGTGACAGCTCACCCAGCTTGGAGGGTTGTACATGGAGAATCCATCCCGCGGCTTAATACGGATGAACTCCTCTTCCTCTCCCTTGAACAACTCAGACAGAATTTTTGCTAAAGCAGCAGCGGAGTCTGGTCCCTTACGCCCGCAACGGTTGGCATCATCTTCCCCGTTAAAACACCACAGGGGGTGCCCTCGATATTGGCGCGGCTGCACCCCCCGCATTATGCATATTGACATAACCTCGATTATTGTCAATCCTGATTGAGTCAGCGCTTTAATCCGGCCCATCAGTTAAAGGACTTCCCCGTTTCTTCCTCCTGGGGGCTCCGTGGGCGCCAACTTCGGCGTTTCTTCAGAGGAGCATTGTTGAACTCGGGAAGACCCCTCCGAATAGGGTCTGGAACAGGGATGTCCTCCATGTAAAACCACTCCGAAGGCCAGTCTTTGGGCGTCTTCTTCGGGGTACCAGACAAGTATCCGGTCTCGGCGATGCGCCATATTTCGGCTTCGCCCACTTGATAAAGTGACCCCTCCTATGTACGGGGCACAAGGCAGAATAGCCTCTTCCACAACTCGAAATGATCCTCGCAGCCCGGAAACAGCTCACAAAGGGCAACATAACCGGCGATGTGTAATATGGAAGCAGGGGTGAAATTATGCAACTGGAGGCCATAAAACTCCAGGAGTCCGCGGAGGAACGGATGGATTGGAAATCCAAGTCCCCTTAGTAAGTAAGGGACAAGGCATACCCGCTCCCCCTTGGAGGGATTGGGGAAGCTCTCCGCTTGCTCCCCGCCATTATATGTGGCGAGCCCGGCTCGGACAAGGACCATATACGCTGGAGGGAGAAATCCCTGGGTCTGCAACTCTGCTAATCGGTTGTGTGGGACGGAACACTTCTCCCAATCACCAGGCTTAGGGCTACGGGAGCGAGGGGAGGAGCTGCGATGGCCGACCATGATGGAATGGATTTTTTCGAGCGCGCTCCGATGGATTCTCGCCGTGGGAGGATGGTGTGGATTGGATCCAAGAATACACATCCCTTTAATGGACGATTTATTTACCTGGCTAGGGGGGCGAATGTAAAAACATCCTGGCTCCTCTCATTCGCTCGACATGGGGAAGATAGCCCTTATTGGGCGCAGAAGCCAAGAAGTCCAACATTTATGGGAGCCGGACACTACTTAGCAGATATTCAAGATTTGGAGAAGAACCCGCCTTGCAATGCTGAAGACAATACTGCACGCAGGACTCATCGTCATTGAAGCCTGGTTCAGGGGCTACTGAGGGAGTCCTGGATTAGGGGGTCTCTAGACAGCCGGACTATATCCTTTGGCCGGACTGTTGGACCATGAAGATACAAGATTGAAGACTCCGTCCCGTGTCTGGATGGGACTCTCCTTGGCGTGGAAGGCAAGCTAGGCAATACGGATATGTAGATCTCCTCCCTTGTAACCGACCTTGTGTAACCCTAGCCCCCTCCAGTGTCTATATAAACCGGAGGGTTTAGTCCGTAGGACAATATGCAATCATACCATAGGCTAGCTTCTAGGGTTTAGCCTCTACGATCTCGTGGTAGATCAACTCTTGTAATACTCATATCATCAAGAACAATCAAGCAGGATGTAGGGTATCCTGTTGGGGAACGTAGTAATTTCAAAATTTTCCTACGCACACGCAAGATCATGGTGATACATAGCAACGAGGGGAGAGTGTGATCTACGTACCTTGTAGATGACAACGGAAGCGTTTGGTTGATGTAGTCGTACGTCTCCACGGCCCGACCGATCAAGCACCGAAACTACGGCACCTCCGAGTTCTAGCACACGTTCAGCTCGATGACGATCCCCGGACACCGATCCAGCAAATTGTCGGGGAAGAGGTTCCACTCAGCACGACGGCGTGGTGACGATCTTGATGTACTACTGCTGCAGGGCTTACGCCTAAGCACCCGCCACACATATTATCGAGGACTATGGTGGATGGGGGGCCGCACACGGCTAAGAATAAGATCACGTGGATCAACTTGTGTGGTTTCTGGGGTGCCCTCTGCCTCCGTATATAAAGGACTAAAGGGAGTGGTGGTCGGCCGGCCTAGGAGAGAGGCGAGAGGAGAGTCCTACTCCCTCTGGGAGTAGGATCCCCCCCCCCAATCCTAGTTGGAATAGGATTCGCGGAGGGGGGAAAGGAGAGAGAGGGGCCGGCCCCCTCTCCTTGTCCTATTCGGACCAAGGGAGGGGAGGGGCGTGCGGCCCATGTTGGGCTGCCTCTTCTCTTTTCCACTAAGGCCCACTATGGCTCATATAGCTCCCGGGGGGTTCCGGTAACCTCCCGGCACTTCGGTAAAATCCCGATTTCACCCGGAACACTTCCGATATCCAAACATAGGCTTCCAATATATCAATCTTTATCTCTCGATCATTTCGAGACTCCTCGTCATGTCCGTGATCACATCCGGGACTCCGAACAAAACTTGATACATCAAAATGCATAAACTCATAATATAACTGTCATCGTAACCTTAAGCGTGGACCCTACGGGTTCGAGAACAATGTAGACATGACCGAGACATGTCTCCGGTCAATAACCAATAGCGGACCTGGATGCCCATATTGGCTCCTACATATTCTATGAAGATCTTTATCGGTCAGACCGCATAACAACATACGTTGTTCCCTTTGTCATGGTATGTTACTTGCCCGAGATTCGATCGTCGGTATTCCAATACCTAGTTCAATCTCGTTACCGGCAAGTCTCTTTACTCGTTCTATAATACATCATCCCGCAACTAACTCATTAGTTGCAATGCTTGCAAGGCTTAAGTGATGTGCATTACCGAGAGGGCCCAGAGATACCTCTCCGACAATCGGAGTGACAAATCCTAATCTCGAAATACGCCAACCCAACATGTACCTTTGGAGACACCTGTAGAGCTCCTTTATAATCACCCAGTTACATTGTGACGTTTGGTAGCACACAAAGTGTTCCTCCGGCAAATGGGAGTTGCATAATCTCATAGTTATAGGAACATGTATAAGTCATGAAGAAAGCAATAGCAACATACTAAACGATCGGGTGCTAAGCTAATGGAATGGGTCATGTCAATCAGATCATTCACTTAATGATGTGATCCCGTTAATCAAATAACAACTCCTTGTTCATGGTTAGGAAACATAACCATCTTTGATTAACGAGCTAGTCAAGTAGAGGCATACTAGTGACACTCTGTTTGTCTATGTATTCACACATGTATTATATTTCCGGTTAATACAATTCTAGCATGAATAATAAACATTTATCATGATATAAGGAAATAAATAATAACTTTATTATTGCCTCTAGGGCATATTTCCTTCAGTCTCCCACTTGCACTAGAGTCAATAATCTAGATTACATAGTAATGATTCTAACACCCATGGAGCCTTGGTGCTGATCATGTTTTGCTCGTGGAAGAGGCTTAGTCAATGGTTCTGCAACATTCAGATCCGTATGTATCTTGCAAATCTCTATGTCTCCCACCTGGACTAGATCCCGGATGGAATTGAAGCATCTCTTGATTTGCTTGGTTCTCTTGTGAAATCTAGATTCCTTTGCCAAGGCAATTGCACCAGTATTGTCACAAAAGATTTTCATTGGACCCGATGCACTAGGTATGACACCTAGATCGGATATGAACTCCTTCATCCAGACTCCTTCATTTGCTGCTTCCGAAGCAGCTATGTACTCCACTTCACATGTAGATCCTGCCACGACGCTTTGTTCAGAACTGCACCAACTGACAGCTCCATCTTTTAATGTAAACACGTATCCGGTTTGCGATTTAGAATCGTCCGGATCAGTGTCAAATCTTGCATCAACGTAACCGTTTACGATGAGCTCTTTGTCACCTCCATATACGAGAAACATATCCTTAGTCCTTTTTAGGTACTTCAAGATGTTCTTGACCGCTGTCCAGTGATCCACTCCTAGATTACTTTGGTACCTCCCTGCTAGACTTATAGCAAGGCACACATCAGGTCTGGTACACAGCATTGCATACATGATAGAGCCTATGGCTGAAGCATAGGGAACATCTTTCATATTCTCTCTATCTTATGCAGTGGTCGGGCATTGAGTCTTACTCAACTTCACACCTTGTAACACAGGCAAGAATCCTTTCCTTGCTTGATCCATTTAGAACTTCTTCAAAACTTTGTCAAGGTATGTGCTTTGTGAAAGTCCAATTAAGCGTCTTGATCTATCTCTATAGATCTTAATGCCTAATATGTAAGCAGCTTCACCGAGGTCTTTCATTGAAAAACTCTTATTCAAGTATCCCTTTATGCTATCCAGAAATTCTATATCATTTCCAATTAGTAATATGTCATCTACATATAATATCAGAAATGCTATAGTGCTCCCACTCACTTTCTTGTAAATACAGGCTTCTCCAAAAGTCTGTATAAAACCAAATGCTTTGATCACACTATCAAAACGTTTATTCCAACTCCGAGAGGCTTGCACCAGTCCATAAATGGATCGCTGGAGCTTGCACACTTTGTTAGCTCCCTTTGGATTGACAAAACCTTCTGGTTGCATCATATACAACTCTTCTTCCAGAAATCCATTCAGGAATGCAGTTTTGACATCCATCTACCAAATTTCATAATCATAAAATGCGGCAATTGCTAACATGATTTGGACAGACTTAAGCATCGCTACGGGTGAGAAGGTCTCATCGTAGTCAATCCCTTGAACTTGCCGAAAACCTTTTGCGACAAGTCGAGCTTTGTAGACAGTAATATTACCGTCAGCGTCAGTCTTCTTCTTGAAGATCCATTTATTCTCAATTGCTTGCCGATCATCGGGCAAGTCAACCAAAGTCCATACTTTGTTCTCATACATGGATCCCATCTCAGATTTCATGGCTTCAAGCCACTTTGCGGAATCTGGTCTCACCATCGCTTCTTCATAGTTCGTAGGTTCATCATGATCTAGTAGCATGACTTGCAGAACAGGATTACCGTACCACTCTGGCGCGGATCTTACTCTGGTTGATCTACGAGGTTCAGTAGTATCTTGTTCTGAAGTTTCATGATCATCATCATTAGCTTCCTCACTCACTGGTGTAGGTGTCACAGAAACAGTTTTCTGTGATGCACTACTTTCCAATAAGGGAGCAGGTACAATTACCTCGTCAAGTTCTACTTTCCTCCCACTCACTTCTTTTGAGAGAAACTCCTTCTCTAGAAAGTTTCCGAACTTAGCAACAAAAGTCTTGTCTTCGGATCTGTGATAGAAGGTGTATCCAATAGTCTCCTTTGGATATCCTATGAAGACACATTTCTCCGATTTGGGTTCGAGCTTATCAGGTTGAAGCTTTTTCACATAAGCATCGCAGCCCCAAACTTTCAGAAATGACAACTTTGGTTTCTTGCCAAACCACAGTTCATAAGGCGTCGTCTCAACGGATTTTGACGGTGCCCTATTTAACGTGAATGCGGCCGTCTCTAGAGCGTATCCCCAAAACGATAGCGGTAAATCAGTAAGAGACATCATAGTTCGCACCATATCTAGTAAAGTACGATTACGACGTTCGGACACACCATTACGCTGTGGTGTTCCGGGTGGTGTGAGTTGCGAAACTATTCCACAATTTTTCAAATGTACACCAAACTCGTAACTCAAATATTCTCCTCCACGATCAGATCGTAGAAACTTTATTTTCTTGTTACGATGATTTTCAACTTCACTCTGAAATTCTTTGAACTTTTCAAACGTTTCAGACTTATGTTTCATTAAGTAGATATACCCATATCTGCTTAAGTCATCTGTGAAGGTGAGAAAATAACGATATCCGCCACGAGCCTCAATATTCATCGGACCACATACATCTGTATGTATGATTTCCAACAAATCTGTTGCTCTCTCCATAGTACCGGAGAACGGTGTTTTGGTCATCTTGCCCATGAGGCACGGTTCGCAAGTACCAAGTGATTCATAATCAAGTGGTTCCAAAAGTCCATCGGTATGGAGTTTCTTCATGCGCTTTACACCGATATGACCTAAACGGCAGTGCCACAAATATGTTGCACTATCATTATCAACTCTGCATCTTTTGGCTTCAACATTATGAATATGTGTGTTACTACTATCGAGATTCAACAAGAATAGACCACTCTTCAAGGGTGCATGACCATAAAAGATATTACTCATATAAATAGAACAACCATTATTCTCTGATTTAAATGAATAACCGTCTCGCATCAAACAAGGTCCAGATATAATGTTCATGCTTAACGCTGGCACCAAATAACAATTATTTAGGTCTAATATTAATCCCGAAGGTAGATGTAGAGGTAGCGTGCCGACTGCGATCACATCGACTTTGGAACCGTTTCCCACGCGCATCGTCACCTCGTCCTTAGCCAATCTTCGCTTAATCCGTAGTCCCTGTTTCGAGTTGCAAATATTAGCAACAGAACCAGTATCAAATACCCAGGTGCTACTGCGAGCATTAGTAAGGTACACATCAATAACATGTATATCACATATACCTTTGTTCACCTTGCCATCCTTCTTATCCGCCAAATACTTGGGGCAGTTCCGCTTCTAGTGACCAGTCTGCTTGCAGTAGAAGCACTCAGTTTCAGGCTTAGGTCCAGGTTTGGGTTTCTTCTCTTGAGTAGCAACTTGCTTGCCGTTCTTTTTGAAGTTCCCCTTCTTCTTCCCTTTGCCCTTTTTCTTGAAACTAGTGGTCTTGTTGACCATCAACACTTGATGCTCCTTTTTGATTTCTACCTCTGCAGCTTTCAGCATCGCGAAGAGCTCGGGAATAGTCTTATTCATCCCTTGCATATTATAGTTCATCACGAAGCTCTTGTAGCTTGGTGGCAGTGATTGGAGAATTCTGTCAATGACGCAATCATCTGGAAGATTAACTCCCAATTGAATCAAGTGATTATTATACCCAGACATTTTGAGTATATGCTCACTGACAGAACTGTTCTCCTCCATCTTGCAGCTATAGAACTTATTGGAGACTTCATATCTCTCAGTCCGGGCATTTGCTTGAAATATTAACTTCAACTCCTGGAACATCTCATATGCTCCATGACGTTCAAAACGTCGTTGAAGTCCCGATTCTAAGCCGTAAAGCATGGCACACTGAACTATTGAGTAGTCATCAGCTTTGCTCTGCCAGACGTTCATAACATCCGGTGTTGCTCCAGCAGCAGGCCTGGCACCCAGCGGTGCTTCCAGGACGTAATTCTTCTGTGCAGCAATGAGGATAATCCTCAAGTTACGGACCCAGTCCGTGTAATTGCTACCATCATCTTTCAACTTTGCTTTCTCAAGGAACGCATTAAAATTCAACGGAACAACAGCACGAGCCATCTATCTACAATCAAGCATAAACAAGCAAGATACTTATCAGGTACTAAGTTTCATGATAAATTTAAGTTCAGTTAATTTACTTAAAGAACTCCCACTTAGATAGACATCCCTCTAATCCTCTAAGTGATTACGTGATCCAAATCAACTAAACCATGTCCGATCATCACCGTGAGATGGAGTAGTTTCATTGGTGAACATCACTATGTTGATCATATCTACTATATGATTCACGCTCGACCTTTCGGTCTCCGTGTTCCGAGGCCATATCTGTATATGCTTGGCTCGTCAAGTAAAACCTGAGCATTCCGCGTGTGCAACTGTTTTGCACCCGTTGTATTCGAACGTAGAGCTTATCGCACCCGATCATCACGTGGTGTCTCAGCACGAAGAACTTTCGCAACGGTGCATACTCAGGGAGAACACTTCTTGATAATTAGTGAGAGATCATCTTATAATGCTACCGTCAATCAAAGCAAGATAAGATGCATAGAAGATAAACATCACATGCAATCAATATAAGTGATATGATATGTCCATCATCATCTTGTGCTTGTGATCTCCATCTCCGAAGCACCATCATGATCACCATCATCACCGGCATGACACCTTGATCTCCATCATAGCATCGTTGTCGTCTCGCCAAGCTTGTGCTTCCATGACTATCGCTACCGCTTAGTGATAAAGTAAAGCATTACAGCGCGATTGCATTGCATACAATAAAGCGACAACCATATGGCTCCCTAGTAGTTGCCGATAACTCGGTTACAAAACATGATCATCTCATACATTAAAATTTAGCATCATGTCTTGACCATATCACATCACAACATGCCCTGCAAAAACAAGTTAGACGTCCTCTACTTTGTTGTTGCAAGTTTTACGTGGCTGCTACGGGCTTAAGCAAGAACCAATCTTACCTACGCATCAAAACCACAACGATAGTTTGTAAAGTTGGTGCTGTTTTAACCTTCGCAAGGACCGGGCGTAGCCACACTTGGTTCAACTAAAGTTGGAGAAACTGTCACCCGCAAGCCACCTCTGTGCAGAGCACGCCGGGAGAACCGGTCTCGCGTAAGCGTACGCGTAATGTCCGTCTGGGCCGCTTCGTCCAACAATACCGCCGAACCAAAGTATGACATGCTGGTAAGTAGTATGACTTATATCGCCCACAACTCACTTGTGTTCTACTCGTGCATATAACATCAACATTTAAAACCTAGGCTCGGATGCCACTGATGGGGAACGTAGTAATTTCAAAAATTTTCCTAACGCACACGCAAGATCATGGTGATGCATAGCAAAACGAGGGGAGAGTTGAACGTACCCTGGTAAGATCGACACGGGAAGCGTTTGGGGTTGATGTAGTCCGTACGCTCCACGGCCCGACCGAATCAGCACCGAAACTAACGGCACCTCCGAGTTCTAGCACACGTTCAGCTCGATGACGATCCCCGGACTCCGATCCAGCAAAGTGTCGGGGAAGAGTTCCGTCAGCACGACGGCGTGGTGACGATCTTGATGTACTACTGCCGCAGGGCTTCGCCTAAGCACCGCTACAATATTATCGAGGTCTATGGTGGCTGGGGGCGCCGCACACGGCTAAGAATAAGATCACGTGGATCAACTTGTGTGTTTCTGGGGTGCCCCTGCCTCCGTATATAAAGGACTAAAGGGGGGGTGCGGCCGGCCTAGGAGAGGCACGCCAGGAGAGTCCTACTCCCTCTGGGAGTAGGATTCCCCCCTTCCAATTCTAGTTGGAATAGGATTCGCGGAGGGGGGAAAAGAGAGAGAGAGGGGCCGGCCCCCTCTCCTTGTCCTATTCGGACCAAGGGAGGGGAGGGGCGCGCGGCCCATGTTGGGCTGCCTCTTCTCTTTTCCACTAAGGCCCACTATGGCCCATATAGCTCCCGGGGGGTTCCGGTAACCTCCCGGTACTCCGGTAAAATCCCGATTTCACCCGGAACACTTCCGATATCCAAACATAGGCTTCCAATATATCAATCTTTATGTCTCGACCATTTCGAGACTCCTCGTCATGTCCGTGATCACATCCGGGACTCCGAACAACCTTCGGTACATCAAAATGCATAAACTCATAATATAACTGTCATCGTAACCTTAAGCGTGCGGACCCTACGGGTTCGAGAACAATGTAGACATGACCGAGACATGTCTCCGGTCAATAACCAATAGCGGGACCTGGATGCCCATATTGGCTCCTACATATTCTACGAAGATCTTTATCGGTCAGACCGCATAACAACATACGTTGTTCCCTTTGTCATCGGTATGTTACTTGCCCGAGATTCGATCGTCGGTATTCAATACCTAGTTCAATCTCGTTACCAGCAAGTCTCTTTACTCGTTCCATAATACATCATCCTGCAACTAACTCATTAGTTGCAATGCTTGCAAGGCTTAAGTGATGTGCATTACCGAGAGGGCCCAGAGATACCTCTCCGACAATCGGAGTGACAAATCCTAATCTCGAAATACGCCAACCCAACATGTACCTTTGGAGACACCTGTAGAGCTCCTTTATAATCACCCAGTTACGTTGTGACGTTTGGTAGCACACAAAGTGTTCCTCGGCAAACGGGAGTTGCATAATCTCATAGTCATAGGAACATGTATAAGTCATGAAGAAAGCAATAGCAACATACTAAACGATCGGGTGCTAAGCTAATGGAATGGGTCATGTCAATCAGATCATTCAACTAATGATGTGATCCGTTAATCAAATAACAACTCATTGTTCATGGTTAGGAAACATAACCATCTTTGATTAACGAGCTAGTCAAGTAGAGGCATACTAGTGACACCTCTGTTTGTCTATGTATTCACACATGTATTATGTTTCCGGTTAATACAATTCTAGCATGAATAATAAACATTTATCATGATATAAGGAAATAAATAATAACTTTATTATTGCCTCTAGGGCATATTTCCTTCATTACCTCCATTAAGAGGGCCGAACCTGGGTAAACATCGTGTCCCCTGCCTCCTGTTACCATCCGCCTTAGACGCACAGTTCGGGACCCCCTACCCGAGATCCGCCAGTTTTGACACCAACAGAGGAGAAGGAAGGAGAGGGGGGCACCGCCCCCTCCTAGTCCAATTCGGACTCCTCAAGGGGGGCGCGGCCAGCCCTAGGCCCTCTCCTCTCTCTCTCTCAAGGCCCATGTTGGCCCATTAGTTCCCCCGAGGGTTCTGATAACCCCCCGGCACTCTGATACTTATCCGTGACCCCCGGAACTCATCCGGTGTCCGAATAACATCGTCCAATATATCAATCTTTATGTCTCAACCATTTCGAGACTCCTCGTCATGTCCGTGATCACATCTGAGACTCAAAACTACCTTCGGTACATCAAAACACATAAACTCATAATACCGATTGTCAACGAACGTTAAGCGTGCAGACCCTATGGGTTCAGGAACTATGTAGACATGACCAAGACTCACTTTCGGTCAATAACCAATAGCGGAACCTGGATGCTCATATTGGTTCCTACATATTATACGAAGATCTTTATCGGTCAAACCGCATAACAACATACGTTGTTCCTTTTGTCATCGGTATGTTACTTGCCTGAGATTCGATCGTCGATATCTCAATACCTAGTTCAATCTCGTTACCGGCAAGTCTTTTTACTCGTTCCGTAATGCATCGTCCCGTAACTAACTCATTAGTCACATTGCTTGCAAGGCTTATAGTGATGTGCATTACCGAGAGGGCCCAAAGATACCTCTCCGATACATGGAGTGAAAAATCCTAATCTCGATTTATGCCAACTCAACAAACACCATCGAAGACACCTGTAGAGCATCTTTATAGTCACCCGGTTACGTTGTGACGTTTGATAGCACACTAAGTGTTCCTTCGATATTTGGGAGTTGCATAATCTCATAGTCATAGGAACATGTATAAGCTATGAAGAAAGCATTAGCAATAAACTAAACGATCATAGTGCTAAGCTAACGGATGGGTCAAGTCAATCACATCATTCTCTAATGATGTGATCCCGTTCATCAAATGACAACTCATGTCTATGGCTAGGAAACTTAACCACCTTTGATTAACGAGCTAGTCAAGTAGAGGCATACTAGTGACACTTTTTTGTCTATGTATTCACATGTGTACTAAGTATCCGGTTAATACAATTCTAGCATGAATAATAAACATTTATCATGATATAAGGAAATATAAATAACAACTTTATTATTTCCTATAGGGCATATTTCCTTCAGCTTGTCCCATCCGGTTGTGGCCTGAGATGAGATACACGCGGCTACTATCAGGGTGCCGGCACGCCGGGAGGTCTTGCTAGATTTGTTTTACCATGGTCGAAATGTCTTGTGCACTAGGATCCCGAGTCTGATCGGAGGGTCCCGAGATGGAGGATTGTCGCTGCGGATCGCGAGCTTGTCATGGGCTAAGTTGGGACACCCATGCAGGGTTTAAACTTTCGATAGCCGTGCCCGTGGTTATGTGGCAGATGGGAATTTTTAATGTCCAGTTGTAGAGAACTTGACACCAGATTCGAATTAAAACACACCAACCGTGTGCATAACCGTGACAGTCTCTTTTCGAGTGGGTCTAGAAGAGAACACGGTGGGGTTATGTTTGAAAAGTAGTCCAGGATCACTTCTTGATCATTACTAGTTTTGCGGCTGTTTGCGTAGTAACTCTTGTACTCGTAAGTTAGCCACCATACATTGCTTAGCCGCTATTGCAACCTCACCACTTACCCTTTCCTACCCATTAAGCTTTGCTAGTCTTGATACTCATGGTAATGGGATTGCTGAGTCCTCGTGGCTCACAGATTACTACAACAACAGTTGCAGGTGCAGGTAATGCGATGATCCAATGTGAGAGCGATGTTTACTTGTTTTGGAGTTCTTCTTCTTCGTCGATCTTGGGTTTGGTTCCTGGTCGGCAGCCTGGGCTAGCAGGGTGGATGTCGTTTGAGCTTATGTTTGTGTTTCACCCGTAGTCGGATGTTGTTCTCATGTGTGATGTTTGTTGTATTCTTGCGGCATTTGTATGCCTTGTATGTATCCCCAACTATTATGTAATGATACGATGTAATGATATCCACCTTGCAAAAGTGTTTCAATATGCGACTCTATCCTTGGTGGGACCTTCGAGTTCCTCTCGGATAGAATCGTATGTTGGGCATGACAAGTTGGTATCAGAGCCTTACCGACTTTAGGAGCCCCCTTAATTGATTGAACCGTTGTCGTTGTTGAGTCTAGAAGAATTTTTTTTTGAGTCTAGCTATATATAGGAGAGTAGGAATCATGTTTACTCCTCAGCCCCTTCGTCGCTCTGGTGAGGACTCCCGACGTAGATGTTTTGTCTCCACTCTTCTATCCTTTTTCACTTAAAAAAATTTTAGGATCACGCGGGTATTGTTGGATCGTTGCAATATCATTGTGACAGGAATTCTGTCTTGGTGCCTCCTGACATGTAGGGGTTGTGGCAGTGTCCCGGGGAGTTGAGCTCCAAGGTGTTTTTGCCACAGTGCTTATCGTTTCAGTTCCAGAATACCAGAGTTCGCCGACATCGAAAATGCTTCTATACTCTTTGTGGTGAGAGTAGTTTGAAGACACCCAGTACTGGGAGAGCGATCAAATGTGTTGCCACAACTAGTATATCGGATATTTTCGAAGGTCTGAGGTACACGATTTCTGAAGGTTTCTTGGCCATGTGTTGACGGATGGATACAGTTGGAGTGTAGGACTTGTTAGTTGTGTGAGATATTTGTGCCTCCCTGTATCCCCAACACTAGATTGCATAACCAGAAAGTTTTGGGAGTTCTTAGGTGGGAATTCAAGTATCACGTAGGATATCCTTCCAACAGACACATGATACGATATGGGGTCTATCATATGTTTGTTCCGGCTTATTCTGCGTGCCAAATCCTTTGTTTTGTTTTGAGTTGTGGTATTCGAGTTGCTTCAATGTTAAGTGTTAATTCCATACCTTTTCCTAAGCGGTGTTCTCATATTTCTATGGGAGTGCTAATCCTTCTTGATCATTGAGGTTATCATGTCAATTCTTTCCATCCGGTGTGCTTCTCTTCAAGTTAATCCTATCCTTTCAATATTTGCTAGATCAATTCTCAGTTCTTCGCAATAGTGTTTGTTTCATCCTCCCCAAGTTGCCTTTGTTTTCCCGCCCTCCTACCCCTTTTTCTTCTAGGACTCAGATTTCTTAATCAAGTATCCATCTTATGGATGTGAAGTTTCTTCATTCTTTCCTTCAATGTTCTTATTCGGTGATTATCATGAAGATGGTCAGGAGTTTCAAGTTCATCATTCTTCGTTCTTTTTTCTTCTCCGGTGGATTCAATTCAAGCGTTCAGTGTTGATCATATCCCTTTCCCCGTTTCAAATGCTTTCCCATGTCGGTGCACCTCTTAATCGCTCACCTCTCTCTATTCATATCCAAAGTGTCGAAGACATCTCAGAAGATTCGTGTTTGTGTTCAAATTAATTAGAGGTTGTCACCTCATTTGAGTCTTTCAATCATTTCGGTGCATCATTTCTCATTCAAACAACCCTTTCCAACGGTGTTTCTTTTCAGTGGGCCCTAACCCACAGGTCTTTTCCCAGGATCTCTTTTGATTTTCCCGGAGTTATTCTCAAATTCTTTTCGAAGTTTCAAGTAAGAATGAATTTCATCAGTCAGATGCCTTTCCAAGATCGATTTCAAATTATTTTCATTGTTGGCTCAACCTCTTCGCTTTTCACTCTCCCGGGGTATCTCAACAATTTTGGTGGTGTTCATCATCGTCATTCTCAACATTTGAAGACCGAAGAAGAGTTTTCCTCTAAATATTGTCCGTTCTCTCGAACATTCATGGTTCTAGCTTTATGCCACCCTCATAATTGTTTTCGATTATGAGAATTATTTCATACTCATCCGCAACATTTCATGAGTTCTTTCCTTTTCGATTCTCCGGAGGCCATCATTTCAGAAGAATTCTGGGCTAGCAGGGGTTTGAGATTATGTTTGTGTTTCATCCATAGTCGGATGTTGTTCTCATGTATGATGTTTGATGTATTCTTGCGGCATTTGTATGCCTTGTATGTATCCCCAACTATTATGTAATGGTATGATGTAATGATATCCACCTTGCAAAAGCGTTTCAATATGCGGCTCTATCCTTGGTGGGACCTTGAGTTCCTCTCGGATAGAATCGCATATTTGGCGTGACAATCACCCTTTCCTCTTCAAGGAAAAAACCAACGCCAAGCTCAAGAGGTAGCACCGGTCATTGAACGAACATTTGCGTTCATGTCTATGAGTTACCAAACCTATGGGGTCACAAGCTTAGGGCAATCACGATCTACTGAGTGTTAGTAGGACGGGATTCATGAGAATATATTTGTGGAATTATTTCATGAATATTTGAAATAGCTCCGAGATGATCTGGAAGCATTTTGGGGTCACCGGAAGGGTTTCGGTGAACATCGGGTAATACCGGGTATTATTTATATATTATACTCCCTCCGTCCGGAAATACTCGTCGAAGGAATGAATGCATTTAGGTGTATTTTAGTTCTAGATACATTCATTTTTATGCATTTCTCCGACAAGTATTTCCGGACGGAGGGAGTATATAGGTAGAAAATGTTTTCGAAGTTGTTAAAAATATATAAAATGGTCTAAAAGTATTTAGAACATTTTATATTTAATTTAAATATCAACGAGCCTTAAAAGGACAAGAGGTGGAAGGAGTTATGGGCCACAAGGGCCCATAAGGAAGTGCCCCCCCCCACCACATGGGGGCCCGAATTGGACCAGGGGAAGGAGATCGATTCTCCCTCCTAGGCCGGCGCCCCAAGGGGAGACTTTCCCCCCTTGGTGGCTGCCCTTTCCTCCTCCAACTTATACATACTAGGGTTTTTTGCTCTATTGTCCATACAAGTTTTGGAGCCTCCTCTAGTTCTTCTATTTCTAGTCTAGTTGGTCCTAGTTGACTAATCCGAGCTTGGCTAATCCTCTTGTCCTCATAATTAGAAGCCCGGTGTGGTTCTAATCTCCTCCCCCTAATTCTCCAACGACGATTAGCTCTAGACAGTGAAGCACTGCCGGATTGTGAAGGTTGCACGCTTGCAACCAAGTAGAGAGGCCGTGCTTTAGGTCTTTGGGTTGAGGGATCGTTCAAGGACTCCAAGTACGATCTACACCGCCACGTTCTTCTTACGCTGCAACTCGGTGACGGTAATGAACGTGGTCCCAACCAGTTATGCATATTCGTATTGATCTTGGGTGATCGTAGGTGCGGAATTTTTTTGTTTTCTACTACCTTTCCCAACACCAACACCACCACATCATCCTATAGACGACACGTCAGGGCAGAACTAGACCAGATGGCAATGACCACATTCGACCCAACATATGCCACCGTTCCAACGCCGTCATTGCTTATGATCAGGCTAACTGAGGCACCATGCACCAGAAGATCCCATGCAAAGGGCAACACTCCAGTGTCTTGTTGACGCAAACACCGACGTCATTGGTGAGTTGCAGATCACCGATGATGACTTCCAAGGTGACGATCCTATGCTACACCTGGACGAGTCCCTCCACACCAACCTAGACCTCGTGCCGCTGCCGAGCCATACCTCGCAGATCAGATTGGAGGCGATGTTGAAAACATCGGTCACATTATGTGAGGCAAGCGCCATGGCCGTACATCTTAGTCGGCCACCGAGAGAAACCATAGGAGGATTCTCGGACGCCACCTCTCCCCGCCGGGTGCACTACCAAGCTAGGTGGCTAGACCATGTTGTCACGACTACGCATCCATAGGTGCCACAACCCTGCGCTTGTCACGAACCACCGCCGTGCGAAAACAACCAGGAAGGATCAGCCGCCATCCGCCGCGTGGGCTTCGCCCAACGACCTCCTCCAGCAGCGATGATGAGCGGAGAGCGCAGCCGCTGGACCCAAGCGACTAGGTTTTCTGTAAACGCCCATGTCACCCTAGGAGAGCAAAGTAGGGCCGAACAATTTTTCTCTATTGATGGTGGATCTCCTAGAAGGTCCTAAAATGTGTGGTGAAGAGTATCAACTCGAGCAAGGCTACGATGGTTTGGCATGATTCAAAGGATAAGAAGAAGTATCACCTTGTAAATTGGCTAACAATATATTTGCCAAATGACTGGGGTCTTGGGGTGTTGGACCTGGAAGTGATGAATCAGTTTATGTTGATGAAATGGCTTTGAAAATTGAAAAACATTGATGGTGTATGGCAGATGTTGTTGGAAAAGAAATGTCTCTAGAAGAGAACTTTGCTTTTGGCAAAGTTCGATAAATGTTAACTATACATTTTAGCTATTGCTAGAACAAGGGTGATGGGGGGGGGAGCTAAACACTTTCTAGGAGGATATATGGTTGGGCGATAATACACTGACCGAAAGATTCCCCGAATTATATGCCATCTCTTTTAAGAAGTTAATTACTATCCAGTCTACTAAAGCTAGAGGCCGGAAGCCTTTGAATTTAGAAGACCACTTTAATGGAGACTGAAAAGCAGTGAATTGATCTCAAACTTATGGTAGATAAAGTGAAATTGATTGATGATAATAAAGACAGAATGAAGTGGTATTGAATAGAAAGAATCAATTCATTGGATAGATCTTTAGCCTCATATAACGACATCCGATTCATCTGAAGCTGAAAATGCCTCGCAAAATTTATTTTTTCTTATTTTCATGTGGCTCATGCTGAAGGAGAGTATCCTTACCAAGAGTAACTTACCAGAAAAGTTGGACCGGTGATGACTAATGTCATTTATGTGAGAACAACAAGGATACTCCCTCCAATTCATATTACTTGTCGTTGGTTCGGTACAAAGTTAATCGGAGATAGTATTAAACATCTGCTTTTCGAATGCAATCTTGCCATATTGATATGGCAAGTTGTTGTATGTGTTTTTAATCTTTGATACACCTCTCGATGATATCGATTACTTTAGTTGGAGATTGGGCTCAATCCTTTCCCAAGAACCCAGAGAGCTCTGGTGGTGATCGGAAGAGTTACCATCTCGTGAACGTTGTGGAAGACCAGAAGCAAAGCGTTCGCTGAGCGACAGTACTGATATCTTGGGTCTCGTCGTCTGATACGTCCATCGATGATCGGACGGTGCAAGGCGCCCCCCTTCCCTTAGGCTTAGTGCTGGGCTAGGAACATAAGCGGGGACCTTGACGGCGGCGCGCGCGAGGTGCTCGAGGAAATGCCCGTGCGAGCCCGGCGCTCTCTGGAGGCAGCAGGAACATGCTCGTGACGCTCGGGTTCCGGCGTGCCGCCGTGCCCCGCCTCGCACGCCGCGACATGTGTGGTGCGGCGGTTCGGCGAACCACAGCGTCGGGTTTGGTGGCGGTGGCCGGGGGCGGAGCGAGCTTCCACGACTACGACGCCGCCATCACGGCGTGCGTCGAGAGGCGGGCGCTCAAGCAAGGAAGGCAGGTGCACGCGCACATGGTCACGGCGAGGTACCGCCCGCCCGTGTACCTGGCCACGCGGCTGGTCATCATGTACGCGAGGTGCGGCGCGCTGGACGACGCGCGCAACGTGCTCGACGGGATGCCGGAACGGAATGTGGTGTCCTGGACGGCCATGATCTCGGGCTACTCGCAGAGCGGCCGGCACGCCGAGGCGTTGGAGCTGTTCGTCCGGATGCTTAGAGCTGGTAAATCATCGATCATCCCGTCTTCTGACGTCTTTGTTAACCAGTTGAATAACAATGACCATGTACACAAGCACCTGCATAGGAATCTAGAGATGTCATTTGTTTTGGTGCATATGTGCTAGAGTGAAATGAAACTCTGCCCACATTTTGTAGCATGATTTCTGGTCTTCAACAGATTTTCGTTGTATAAGCATTATCCCTCATTTGGTATTCAAACCTATGTTCAGCGAATTATCTGTAGTGCTGGAGTTGGAATATTTCTTTTGATGTAACGCATGATTGAAGACCTTGATACTGAATACTGATATACGGGTGTTGTGCATACAATAGGAGCCGGTAGATCCATCTTCATTATCGGTGTTATCATTTGTCCTGCATTTGAAGCCCTTTAACAGAACTTAATCATTTTGCCACCGCAATTCTACCAACAACCTGTTATATGCCTCTTGATTTCCACTTCAAGATGACGTCCGGAAAGAGATGCAAGTCTAGTGTATCCATGCTCGGAGGGTATACATGGTCATTGTTATTCAACTGAATTGTGTACATGGTCCTCCACTTTGGGTGTTTGTTTCCATGCATGCTCAAATCTGAATCAATTAGATATATATTCGCCTACCTGCAAAGAAGCAAACGGCATACGATGTATCAAATGTGTAATCCATTATACTTTTAACTGGCAGGATGCAAGCCTAATGAATTCACTTTCGCAACTGTTCTTACATCATGTTCTGGCCCTCAAAGCATACACCAGGTCAAGCAAGTCCATTCTCTCGTTGCCAAAACAAATTTTGAGTCGCACATGTTTGTTGGGAGCTCCCTTCTTGACATGTACGCCAAGGCAGGGAATATCCAAGAAGCTCGGAAGGTGTTCGACATGCTTCCGGAAAGAGACACTGTTTCCTGTACTGCCATTATATCTGGCTATGCTCAGCTGGGCCTTGATGATGAAGCCTTGGACTTGTTCAGGCAGTTGTACAGTGCAGGGATGCAATGCAATTATGTTACTTTTACGACCCTTCTCACTTCATTATCTGGGCTGGCCTCCCTGGATTATGGCAAGCAAGTTCATGGACTAATACTTCGTAAAGAGTTACCATTTTTTGTTGTTCTACAGAATTCTTTGATTGATATGTACTCCAAATGCGGCAAGCTGTTATACTCAAGGAGGGTATTTGATCACATGCCACAGAGATCAGCCATCAGTTGGAATGCAATGCTTATGGGATATGGTAGACATGGCATAGGGCATGAAGTCGTTCAGCTCTTTAGAACTATGACTGAAGAAGTGAAGCCTGACAGCGTTACCCTGTTGGCTGTTTTATCTGGTTGTAGTCACGGTGGGCTGGTTGATGAGGGCCTTGACATATTCGATCTTATAGTAAAAGAACAAAATGCAGTTCTCAGCATTGGGCATTATGGGTGTGTTATTGATCTTCTTGGACGCTCTGGACGACTACAGAAGGCTTTATATTTGATACAAGATATGCCATTTGAGCCAACTCCAGCAATTTGGGGTTCATTGCTTGGTGCTTGCAGAGTTCATGTTAACGTTAGTGTTGGTGAGGTTGTTGCTCAGAGGCTTCTGGACATGGAGCCAGGAAATGCTGGAAACTATGTGATCCTTTCTAACATTTATGCTGCTGCTGGAATGTGGAAAGATGTTTTCAGAGTTAGGAACTTAATGCTGGAGAAGACAGTGACCAAGGAACCAGGGCAGAGCTGGATAATTCTTGACAAGGTTATCCACACCTTCCGCTCAAGTGATCGTTTCCATCCCAGGAAGAAAGATATAGATGCTAAGATAAAGGAGATATATGTTGATATTAAAGCAGCTGGCTTTGTTCCGGACCTGAGCTGTGTTCTGCATGATGTTGACGATGAGCAGAAAGAACGCATGCTTCTTGGTCACAGTGAGAAGCTGGCAGTGACTTTTGGACTGATGAACACCCCTCCAGGCTTGACTATCCGGGTTATGAAGAATCTTCGTATCTGTGTTGACTGCCATAATTTTGCGAAGTTTGTTTCAAAAGTCTATGGAAGGGAGATATCTCTCAGGGATAAAAATCGGTTTCATCTACTTACAGATGGAGCTTGCACTTGTGGAGACTACTGGTGAAAGAAACATTGATGTGTTACCCATATAGCTTTGCTGATCAGCAGGGCTATTTTTTGTCCAGATAATACTGCTTACAGGATAAGCAATGTAATGCTGAATATGAGAGCACTGAAAGAGACGATGTGATGCTTTTCTGCCATGCCACTGCCCGAGGAGATTGCCCCTGTCAAAGGCATTCTGGACGTGTTCGGTACGGCGTCTGGGCTACGGGTGAATTACGCCAAGAGCTCGGCCACGCTCCTTCATGCCGACGGCCACGGCGTGGGGCTGTTGGAGCCACTTGGGTGCCCCGTCGTGGCCTTGCCGGTCACCTATCTGGGCATCCCCCTCTCCACTCGCCGCCCATCCGCAGTCCAGCTGCAGCCCCTCGTCGACGCGGTGGCGGGCCGACTACCTTCCTGGAAAGCCTGGCTGATGAACAAAGCGGGACGTCTGGCGCTCGTCAAGTCGGTGCTCAGCGCAATACCGATCCATCAACTGCTAGCGCTAGCGCCTCCAAAGAAAACCCTGAAGCAACTGGAGAAGATTCAACGCGGTTTTCTTTGGGCCGGCCGCGCGGACGCACACGGTGGTCACTGCCACGTCAACTGGCGCCGGGTATGCCGTCCGCTCGACTATGGTGGCCTCGGCGTACGGGACCTCGAGCGCATGGGACTATCGCTCCGGCTGCGCTGGCTCTGGCTCGCGCACACGGACACAGATCGAGCCTGGCAGGGACTGGACCTGCAATTCACGGCGGAGGAGCGAGCGCTTTTCTACGCCTCCACGACCATGACCATCGGTGACGGCAAGACGGCCCTTTTCTGGGAGGATCGCTGGCTAGGCGGCCAATCCGTCCACGAGCTTGCGCCCATGCTTATCCAGCGCATTCCCAAACAGCGCAGGAAGTCCAGAACGGTGGCGGAGGCCCTCGCCGGCAACAGCTGGGCGCGTGACATCCATGGCCTGATCGGCCTCCCGGAGATTGGACAGTACCTAAAGCTCTGGCACCTAGTTCAGCATGTCGAGCTGTCCAATGAGCCGGACAGGCTTCTTTGGAGATGGACGGCCAACGGGGTTTACACGGCCCAATCTTGCTACCGGGCAACCTTCCAGGGCGCGACGAGCTGCAACTCCTGGAAACTCATCTGGAGGAGCTGGGCACCGCCCAAGGTGAAGTTCTTCCATTGGTTGGCATGCCAGGATCGCTGCTGGACCGCGGAGAGACTCGCGCGCCATGGCCTGCATCATCACCCACGATGCCTTCTGTGCGACCAAGAACCGGAGACGATTGGACACCTAATGCTTACGTGCCCATTCACTAAGCAGACTTGGCATGAGGTCCTGTCTTGGCTACGCCTACCGGCACCGGCGCCCGAGCACGATGGCTCGCTCATAGATTGGTGGCTGCGCGCAAAGGACTTGACACCGCCAGCACTTCGCAAGGCGCTCAAGTCTGTGGCGCTCCTGGTTCCGTGGATGGTCTGGAAGCATGGGAACGCGTGTGTTTTCGACCATGTGAGGCCCTCGCTGAACGAGTTGGTAGACAGGATTAAAGACGAGACCCGATGTTGGGCAAAGGCCGGAGCTCAAGGGCTCAGGGTCGTTTTGCCACCATCCTGGGATGTCCACTGAGCCCCTCTTGGCTGTGTAAAACTGCCTCCTAGGAGGATGTAAATTCCCCTTTCTTTCCAATGCAATGAAACGCAAAAGCCATTTGCGTTTTCTCGAAAAAAGAGAAATGCTCTGTTCATTCTGAGTTCAGTTATCAGACAGATAACCAAAGATTTGCTACAAAGAGCCACACAGTTGGTTCTTCTTAGCACTCCATACTTGTAAGCTTGTGGCTGCTAACAGATGTTTTTTCTTCAATTCACTTTACTTTATTCATACGTTAAAGGGAAATACTATATTTCAAAATTGTAGTGTAACTTCCTGTAGGCTGCGTACCTGAAAAAGACATCTTCTATGCTCACTGTAGACTTGACAGTGCATATTTTGTTGACAAATGAAATAATAAGTGGGCCATTTAAGCTATGTTTCACAAACAGTCGGTGTTAGAAAAGCGAGTCAAATTGCCTTCACGGACATAGTATAGTGTATAGCATAGACAGGGCAGTGAAAGCGCTGCTTTAATTACAGGATGCTCTGTTGACTGTTGTTCACTATGATGGAGATTTTTTATGTTACCATTTTGGTTACAGGAAGCTTGCACCCTCTCTCTCTCAATTATCATTTATCGTTGCACCAAGGGCAATTCAGAGGTTTAGGTTGTATCATGGGTTCATATGGCAGGTCCCACAAAAAAGATGTACCAAGGTTAGTAGCTGCTACAACTGAAGCTATTATTCATGCAACTGCAAGGTTTCTATTGTTTGTCTTGTAATGAAATAATAATGCCAAGGTCCTTCAAATGTTTCTATTGTTTGTCTGGCTGACAGTGCCTTTTGTAGAAACTTGTTTGCTTGTAGCTATAATTGATTCCTATTGTTTTCCTGATCATGGAACTACAATGCTGACAAGACCATGGTAGGCATTAGCTATTGTGGAAACTTTTGTGCATGTAGCTATAAAAAATATCATTATTGGTTAGCTATTGTGGAAGCTATTGTGCATGTACCATGTAGCTTCAACTGCTTCATTACCTTATCTCATTCTCTTATCTTGAAATCAAGAAAAATCCTGAGGTTTTGAGAAGAAAGGTTCCCATATTGAGGACCCAATGCAGTAGCAGGGACTGATTCTTGGTGTTTGTTCATGAACTAGCAAGAAGCCAAATTTTGAGAAAGGCTACCATGGCTCACTAATGAGGCCAATCACCTATTACATGTTTAAGTTAATCATTTGCGTTATTACAAACATCTCCTGAAATGGTCCATTTCATAATAAGGAAAATAAACATATTCATTATTAACTTATTTAGCTGGACTTCGGAGAAACATGAAGACAGCACATTTACATGCACAAACCATTGGAGAACTCCAGCTGGTACTGTGATCTAGCTATTCATTATGTTTCCAGATGGTTTGTGTGCAGACATAATTTCAGGCTATCTTCAGTTGCTGCTCACTGTAGATTCGACAGTGAAATATTTAGTTGACAATTGAGATAAAAAGTTAGCCATTTAAGCTATGTTTCACAAACAGTCGGCATTAGAAAAGTGAATCAAATTGCCTTCATGGACATAGAACAGTGTATAGCATAGACAGGGCAGTGAAAGCTGTATGTGGCCAAGATATAAATCTCACAGCTAAAACATCGCTTCCCTCCAGAATTTCAACACCTTTTGTGTGAACAAACCATGCTCTGTTGACTGTTGTTCACTACGATGGAGATTTTTTATGTTACCATTTTGATTACAGGAAGCTTGCACTCTCTCTCAATTATCATTGGTCGTTGCACCAAGGGCAATTCAGAGTTTTAGGTTGTATCATGGGCTCATATGGCAAGTCCCACAAAAAAGACGTACTAAGGTTAGTAACTGCTACAACTGAAGCTATTATTCATGCAACTGCACGGTTTCTATTGCTTGTCTTGTAATGAAATAATAATGCCAAAGTCCTTCAAATTATCTGGGCTGACAGTGTCTATTGTAGAAACTTGTTTGCTTGTAGCTATAATTGATTCCTGATGTTTGTCTGATCATGGAACTACAATGCTGACAAGACCATGGTTGGCATTAGCCATTGTGGAAGCTTTTGTACATGTAGCTATAAACAATATCATGATTGATTAGCTATTGTGGAAGCTTTTGTGCATGTAGCTACAACTGCATCCTCTCTTATCTCGAAATTAAGAAAAGTCCCGACGTTTAAAAAAGGTTCCCATATTGAGGAACTAATACAGTAACAGGGACTGATTCTTGGTGTTTGTTCGTGAACTAGCAAGAAGCCAAATTTTGAGAAAGGCTACCATGGCTGGCATCCAGCCATCACGGTACCTGTTGCACATGTACTGCCTTGCCATGAATAGCAGAAGCGTGTAAGAGATGGGCTGGTTAGTTGCATCCCTGCAGGACTGTAAAGTTCAGCAGGGTCAAACAGACAAGATCTTCAAGATAATCTGGGGCTACCTTTACTTTGAGGAACTATTTTGGGATTTGGTTTTATCCGGAGAGTTTGAGGCACGGTGAGAAACTTCATTTTAGCGTTTCTGTAGGTTACCCGGTACTTATACTAATACTGCATATAAATTACTTTATAATGTACATTCCATTTAACAATTTAACATTGTGACAGCAATGCCATATACAATTATCATGTATGCCATTACTCCATTAGAGGCAACCCTAAATGGGTAATTAAAAAAGTGGATTGGGCAGGCCATACTCAGGCGGAACAGCGAGGCATCACCATTGGCCACGGTCAGGGAGAGAAGGCGGGTCAATAGCGGGGTTTCAGGAGGGCATTGATTTCCTGCGGTTAGGAGGCAGGGAGGAAGGAGAAGGGCTGGGGCATGCCGAGCAGCCCCTGAGGAGAAATGGAGGCCTATCACTGTTTTGTTTTGACATTATATACTGTAATAAACTTGAAGCTCTGCCCATCATACTATGCAGATTGCAGTGTGTTCTCTTGCACTGTCTAAAGTACAAAATAAAAAAGGGCAACTAGAGGTTTTACTTCTCTTGAACAAGGAGGCCGGCCTGTCGTTGGGCCTTGGCGCGTTTCCTCATTCATTCTTTGACCGCTAGAGGTAATTACTTCAGACGCACGGTAAAAGAAAGTACAGAAATTCCTTCACACCTCACCTTTGGTTACAGGAAGCTTGCGCTCTCTCAATTATCATTGGTCGTTGCGCCAAGGGCACTTCAGAGTTTTAGGTTGCAATCATGGGCTCATATGGCAGGCTCCACAAAAAAGACGTACTAAGGTTAGTAGCTGCTACAACTGAAACTATTATTCATGCAACTGCATGGTTTCTATTGTTTGCCTTGTAATGAAACAATAATGCCAAGGTCATTCGAATTATCTGGGCTAATAGTGTCTATTGTAGAAACTTGTTTGCTTGTAGCTATAATTGTTTCCTATTGTTTGTCTGATCACGGAACTACAATGTTGACAAGACCATGGTTGGCATTAGCTATTGTGGAAGCTTTTGTTCATGTAGATAATAAATATCATAATTGATTTGCTATTGTGGAACCTTTTGTGCATAATATAGCTTCAACTGCTTCCTTACCTTATCTCAGTCCCTTATCTTGAAATTAAGAAAAATCCTGAGGTTTTGAAAAAAGGTTCCCATATTGAGGACCTAATACACTAGTAGGAACTGATTCTTGGTGTTTGTTCATGAACTAGCAAAAAGCCAAATTTTGAGATAGGCTAACATGGCTGGCATCCAGCCATCCCGGTACCTGTTGCATATGTACCACCTTGCCATGAATAGCAGAAGCGTGTAAGAGATGGGCAGGTTAGTTGCAGCCCTGCAAGACTGTGAAGTTCAGCAGGGCAAACAGACAAGATCTTGAAGATAACCTGGGACTACCTTTACTTTGAGGAACTATTTGAGGATTTGGTATTATCCGGAGAGTTTGAGGCGCTGTTAAAAACTTCATTTTAGCGGTCCATTATGTTACCCGGTACTTATAGTAATACCGCAGACAAATTACTTTATAATGTACATTCTGTTTAAGAATTTAACATTGGGACAGCAATGCCATATACAATTATGATGTTATGCATTCTATCACACGCAAGCGATTTACTCCATTAGACGAAACCATAAATGGGTAACTAAAAAGTGGATTGGGCAGGCCATACTCAGGCGGATCAGCGAGGCATCACCATTGGCCACGGGCAGGGAGAGAAGGGGGTCAATAGCTGAGTTTGAGGAGGGCGTTGATTAGGAGGCGGAGAGGAAGGATGGGGGCTGGGGCACGCCGAGCAGGCCCTGAGGAGAAATGGAGGCCTATCACATCTTTCAGTGGTTGCTAAGTACTACACCCTCCATTCCATGATTATTGTTGAACTAAAACCAGGACAGTAATTATGGGACGGAGGTAGCAGTATTTTGTTTTGACATGATGTTGTAATAAACTTGTTGCTTTGTGCATCATAGAACGCAGGTTGCAGATTGTTCTCTTCCACTGTCTGAAGTACATTACATACAGCACAAAATAAAAAAAGGGCAACTAGAGGTTGTACTTCTTCTCTTCAACAAGGCCGGCCCGTGGTTGGGCCTCGGCCCGTTCCTCATTCATTCTCGGGGCGCTAAAGGTAATTCATTCACACACGCTAAAAGAATGTACTGTAATTCCTATACACCTCACCTTTTTTTTTTTTGAGGAACCTATACACCTCACCTTTGGTAGTGTTTAGAGATACCGGAGGAGACATCTGCCATGGAAGCTTTCATGTGACATGAATACATGATGCGTACCGTGTTTTCCTTAATGCCAATACGGAAATGCTGCACCTACGCGAATAACCGACTACGGAATTCTACTGACAAATCTTCTTCCTTAGTTTTCTCACCTGCTGTTAAAGATGGCGCCTCTAGCGCATCCTGTCAAAAACGAGGGGGGGGGGGGGATGGCGCCTCGCGCGCTCCTTAGTTTCCCGTACATGTAGCACGGCTCGTGCCTATATATACGTCCCTCTCCATTTCTCCGTGACCCGTGCAAGCCGGAGCGTCGCAGACCGCAGTCCACCGAGAATCTATCAATGGCGCGAAGCATGGACATGGTGCCGCTGCTGCTTCTGTGCATGGCCGCGGCCATGGAGGGCGCGGCGGCGCTGCACCTGTGCGTGGACCGGCTGTACGACAGCACGCAGGGCAAGCACGACGACGGCCTGCCCCACCTGAACCCGACGGAGGAGGCGACCTGGATGGCGCTCCTGCCGCGCAAGCTCGGCGCCAAGGCCGAGTTCGACTGGCTCGCGCTCTACCGGAGCCTCACGCGCGGCGCCGGCGGCGCCCCTGCGGAGTTCCTCTCCCAGGCGTCCCTGCACGACGTCCGCCTCGCCCCCGGCTCCATGTACTGGCAGGGCCAGCAGACCAACCTCGAGTACCTCCTCTACCTCGACCCCGACCGCCTCACCTGGAGCTTCCGCCAGCAGGCCGGCCTGCCCACCGTCGGCGAGCCCTACGGCGGGTGGGAGGCGCCCGACGGCCACCTCCGCGGCCATTTCGTAGGTCAGTCGCCGCCGCCACCTCCGGCCGTCTCATCATCTCTCCATTCCGGCTACATTTCTTGCATTTCATTTGATCATGAAACCGGTGTACGTACGTGTTCGTCCGCAGGGCACTACCTGAGCGCGAGCGCGCACATGTGGGCGAGCACGCACAACGACACCCTGAGGGAGAAGATGGCCAGGGTGGTGGACATCCTCGACGACTGCCAGAGGAAGATGGGCACGGGGTACCTTTCGGCTTACCCCGACGAGGTGTTCGACATGTACGAGGAGCTCTCCGAGGCCTGGTCGCCCTACTACACCATCCACAAGGTCGATCCGCGCATCAAAACAAAAAACACAATCCAACTTTTAGTGTGATTTGGTTCCAGTTATTGACATTCATGTCACTTTACTTACTGTTTTCTGACAGATCATGCAAGGCCTTCTGGATCAGTACACGTTGGCTTCGAATCGAAAGGGCCTTGACATGGTGGTGTGGATGACGGATTACTTCAGCGAGCGTGTGAAGAACCTGATACAGACGCACTCGATCCAGAGGCACTGGGAGGCGATGAACGAGGAGACCGGCGGATTGAACGATGTCATGTATCAGCTGTATACCCTGACGGTAACATCGTACTATCTCATTGCAACTAGTAGTGTTTTGTGATCTTCGTTCAGGTTGTGAACTTGCGGTGTACATATGTATCAAATCCTGACAAGAGCTGTTTTCTATCTCTGCAGAAAGAGCAGAAGCACCTAACGATGGCCCATCTTTTCGACAAACCGTGCTTCCTCGGCCCCCTCAGCCTTCATGTCAGGAGAACTTTGGGTTTCATTTCGATTTCTGAGATTTCAGAAGTTTTAAGCAACGGTTGGGTGATGTCGGCCTTTTTCTTTTCAGGATGATGATATAGCGGGGTTGCATGTTAACACTCACATTCCTGTCCTAGTCGGTGCGCAAAAGAGATATGAAGTCGTCGGTGACCATCTTTACAAGGTAACTTGAAATTTTTCTTAGAATCGTCGATGGACAATGTCATAAGCTTCATCAACTTGTAACTGTGCAACTATCATGTCATGTTACTCATAAAACAGCAAAGAGAAATGACACAGTACCATCCATTTTTCAAAATTTTGGTGAACTGAATACTGGACTAACCCATGGCACAGGACATTGCAACATTCTTCTTTGACGTTGTAAACTCCTCCCACATATTTGCAACAGGAGGCACATCTACCTCGGAACACTGGTGAGCGATAATACTTGCCTCACCATATTTCCGCCTTGCGACATTTCCCCGCTCAAGTTCTTTGCGCATGCCAGGCACGACCCAAAGCGACTAGTAGACGAGATCAAAATCAGCTCCAACGAGGAGACTTGCACCACCTACAACTTGCTTAAGGTCAAGTGTTGCACTCAATCTACCATCACAGGTATTAATAATTCAACAGAAGACAGATTCTGAACTTGCCTTTTGCTGTGCAATATAAATTGCAGGTGTCCCGAAACCTGTTCAGGTGGACGAAGGAAGTCAAGTATGCCGATCACTACGAGAGGCTGCTCATCAATGGGATCATGGGCAACCAGAGGGGAACGCAGCCTGGTGTCATGATCTACTTCCTTCCCATGGGTCCTGGGCGATCCAAGAGCATCAGCGGCGGGCACCCTTCCGGCCTCCCCCCCAAGAACCCCGGGGGGTGGGGAGGTCCAAATGACACCTTCTGGTGCTGCTACGGGACAGGTAAAATTTTCAGTACCCGCGGAAGTGATCTTGCTGCTACTGCTGCTGTTTCTAAATCAAAGATTAAATTGACAATTGACAGGGATAGAATCGTTCTCAAAGTTGGGGGACACCATATACTTCCTGGAGGAGGGTGAAGTGCCGGGGCTCTACATCGCGCAGCACATACCGAGCACCTTCGACTGGAAAGCGGCAGGCCTCACCGTGGTGCAGCAGGCCAAGCCACTGCTGTCGACGGATCCTTACTTTGAAGTCACAATCTCCATTTCTGCCAAGGTAGCTTCTGAATGACACTACCCAGCCATGGTGCTTAGCTGGGCCTGCATCTTCTTTGACCCAAGCAAGAATTAGTGTAACTTTTTTTCATTTGTTTTGCTTTCTAATGCACACAGGGAGATGCCCAGCCAGCAAAGGTGAGCGTGAGGATCCCTTCATGGACATCCACAGCTGACGCAATGGCAACTCTGAATGGCAAAAAACTCAACCTGACATCTGCAGGTAACTTCACTGATGAACTGTACTGATACTTCATACGAGACTGTGAGAGATCCCCATGCTTCAAGCTTGTCTCGTTCTCTCGCAGGTGATTTCCTCACGTTGACAAAACTCTGGGGCGATGATACCTTAGTGCTCCAATTTCCCATTAACTTGAGAACCGAGGCAATCAAAGGTATGAAATTTCAGAGTACAATGTCTGAATCTTTCTGGGCAGAAGGTTAGGTGTCTGAACTTAAGAAAAAGTAGTCTGAAACGGTAGTTTTCTTCTGCAGATGACCGGCCGGAGTATGCGTCCATCCAGGCGGTGCTGTTCGGGCCGCACCTCCTCGCCGGCCTGACACACGGCAACAAGACCATTAACGCGACCGAGCACTCCAACGACGGCCTGACCCCGGGCATGTGGGAGGTGGACGCCAGGAACGCCACCTCCACGGCCGACTGGATCGCCGCGCTCCCTCATGAGGCGATCAACTCGCAGCTCGTCACCCTGACGCAGCGGTCCGGCGCGCAGACCTTCGTCCTGTCGGTGTCGGCCACCGACGGCACGCTGACAATGGAGCGTATGCCCGTCGCCGGCAGCGACGCGTGCGTGCGCGCCACGATCGTGGTCGACACGTACGTGGTGGACAGCACCGCCGCTGAGCACGGCGCCGCCGCTCCTGTTCTGCATGGGCCGAACGTGACGATCGCGCCGTTCGACAGGCCGGGCATGGCGATCACCAACGGCTTCGAGGTCAAGCTGCATCCAGGGCCGGAGGCCCTGTTCAACGCCGTGCCCGGGCTGGACGGGCTCCCCGGCTCGGTGTCCCTGGAGCTCGGCACCAGGCCAGGGTGCTTCGTGAGGGCGCCCGCGGGCTACAGCGCCGGCGACAAGGCCCAGGTCGGCTGCCGGACGAGCAGCGGCGGCGGCGACGACGCGGCGTTCCGGAAGGCGGCGAGCTTCACGCAGGCGGCGCCGCTGCGCCTGTACCACCCGCTGAGCTTCGTGGCCAAGGGCACGGAGAGGAGCTTCGTGCTGGAGCCGCTGCGGAGCCTCCAGGACGAGTTCTACACCGTCTACTTCAACCTGGTCACCGCCGCCGCCGACAGCTGAAACGTGCTGCTGAACTGACGACCCATGTGCAGACAGACCAGAGCTTCAGAGAGTGGCGGCAGTCTGGCTCTGGCAGTGGCAGTGGCAGTGGCAGAGACATGTTCCACGGCCACACAATTACTACCTGTACTGTTGGAGCAGCATCTCCCATCACCAAAACAATATTAACGCTGTTGCATGTTCCTCGAGTGAAAACAGTGCTGTGTGCATGCATCTCGGTGTGAGATCGGCCCGTGTCTGTGTGATGTGGTTGAGATTTCTCGAGGTTGGCCAGGATCTTGATCCATGCACCTTTCATTCATGCCGCGTCGCCATAAGTGTCGTCCTGTTAGGTGCACATATATGGTAGCATTATTGTTCATGTGGACGTGTGGTACAATCCTCGATATGTAGGCATATGGCATAGCCTACCGTGATGAGCACAGTGCGGTGCGGTGTGGTCACACTTCGGACGAGAGCTTTTGGCCGCCACGGCTCACCCACCTTGCACAAGCAAGAATCTTCACCCCCCAACCACAGATAAATACGAGTTGTAACAATGAAGAGAAGAAGTAAAAAATGGCGGCCATCCATCATATTCAAATCGTTTTCCACCGCGGGCTAAGCTAAGCTAGCTTGCCTTGTACTGGCCCGCTGCTACTTACATCACGGGAATGCAACGTGACAAAGAGGACGCAATGTGACAAGCCGCCGTGTGTGCGTCACGTGATGGATCGCCGAGTAAAACCGATAAGCCAGCAGTAGAGTAGAGGTCTTGTTTACTCATCCTCCCGTGTTTGACTGTGCGTCGTCCGTTCGTTCGTTCGCTTGTTCGTAATAGCACATTAAATCTCTCGAGACTGAAACGCTGTCTTTTTCCTGTGGACCGTGGTCGCGCTCGCACGGGCGCGGCGATAAAAGCCTCCGGGATTCTTGAGGTTTCTGCCCACAGCCACACCGCCGCTCCGTTTGCGTCTGCGTGTGTGCTTGTTTGGGGAGTGGTTGTGGAGTGGAGTGGTGGTCGCTGAGCCAGGGGGGTGCCTTATCCTGGCAATGGCCCCGGCGCCGCCGCTGGTGATGGCGACGGCGACGGCGGTGGCATTGGTGCTGCTGTTGTCGTGCGTGGCGGTGGTGGCCAAGGAGTGCACGAACGTGCCGACGCAGCTGTCGTCGCACACGGTGCGGGCGCGGCTGCAGAGCACGCCGGGGGCGGAGGAGTGGCGGTGGCGGGAGCTGTTCCACGACCACCTCAACCCCACCGACGAGTCCGCGTGGATGGACCTCCTCCCCCTCGCCGCCGCTGCCGCCGGCTCCGCGGCGGCGACCGAGGAGTTCGACTGGGCGATGCTGTACCGGACGCTCAAGGGCGGCGTCGGCTCGTCGGCGGCGCGGGCCGGGGCGCCGCCCTCGTCGTCGTTCCTGGTGGAGGCGTCGCTGCACGACGTGCGGCTGGACCCCGGCGACGAGGTGTACGGGCGCGCGCAGCAGACCAACCTCGAGTACCTGCTGCTCCTGGACGTGGACCGGCTGGTGTGGAGCTTCCGGAGGCAGGCCGGGCTGCCGGCGCCCGGCGTGCCCTACGGCGGCTGGGAGGGCGCCGTCGTTGAGCTCCGGGGCCACTTCGTCGGTACGTAGTCCATCGCATAACCGTAGTATACATTATCCAGTCAATTTTCTATGTGGCTCGCGCTCGCCATTCGTGGAGGTCGATCGTGGGGATTTAACCCGGCCGTTAATTCTCTGTGAAATTCCCATGAGATTCCTGCGCTGGTTTCGTTCTCGTAAAGCAGCAGAAGGATTCAAGATGTTCCCTAACTACCGTGCATGATTGTTTGGATTGGATGGATGGAGGACGAGGCGGTTCATGGCTCCGGCCTATATATCAGGCCCGGAAAGAAAGCTCAATTCTGTCCGACTGAGACAGATGGGCCGTGGGGTTCAGGGTTGGGTAGAGTTTTGGCCCATGAAGATAAGATCGGCTGCCTTGTCTAACCCCAATTCTTTGATAGCAACATTTGAGGAGTATGTTTGTTTGGTTATCAATTTATTTATTTTTGCTAAATTTTTGTTTATTAATATAGACTTTGCTATTTGTTTGGATGTTTTTGGAATTTGTGTATGTTGGTGCCAACTTGCTTAATGTAGTTCATTTATTTACCCGCAAAAAAATGTAGTTCATTTATTTACCCGCAACAAAAATGTAGTTCATTTATTTGTAATAGCCATTGCTATTTGTTTGGATGGTTCTGGAATATTTGATATGTTTGTGGCAACTTGCATACAGCAGTTCATTTTCAACATTAAATGAGCACGCACAATTTTAGCTATACTACTAATATTTTGGCAGGGTGGCTGTAATATTTTTTTTTAAATCACAGGGTGAACTTGGGCTCAAACAAGACATATCATACGTGTCTCTAACTCAAGATTTTATTTAAGTAAACAATACAAATTAGGCCCAGGATTTTAGAAAGTTACAAAATAGATACACGAGTATTCGCAATCGGACCCAAATGGAGCGGCACCTCACTTTTGTGCGCAATGCAGGGCACTACCTGAGCGCGGCGGCCAAGATGTGGGCGAGCACGCACAATGGCACGCTCGCCGGCAAGATGTCCGCCGTGGTGGACGCCCTCCACGCGTGCCAGCAGGCGCCGGCCAATGGCGGCGCCGGCTACCTCTCCGCCTTCCCCGCCGAGTTCTTCGACCGCTTCGAGGCCATCCAGCCCGTCTGGGCTCCCTACTACACCATCCACAAGGTACACACATACGATACAAGCAGCCATCGCGTACTCTGCTGCGAAACTCTGCTTCGTCGCTGAGGAGTGAGGACTGACCTTCTCGCTGTGTTTCTTCCTCGCGGACGGTGCGCAGATCATGCAGGGCCTCCTGGACCAGTACACGGTGGCCGGCAACGGCAAGGCCCTGGCCATGGTGGTCGCCATGGCCGGCTACTTCGGCGAGCGCGTGAGGAGCGTCATACAGCGGCACAGCATCGAGCGGCACTGGACGTCCCTCAACGAGGAGACCGGCGGCATGAACGACGTGCTCTACCAGCTCTACGCCATCACTGTAACCTTGCCCCGTCACCACCTCTTTTGCCACGTCTGTTCATGGCTTCATGCTGCCTCTGACGCTGATACGTTTTGCTCCGTTCGCCAGAATGATCAGCGGCACCTGGTGCTCGCTCACCTTTTCGACAAGCCGTGCTTCCTCGGATTGCTCGCAGTTCAGGTCCGACGAGCTTCCTTTCGCCCTGTGGCTTTCTGATACCTGCTCTGCATTTTCTTCATGGTTTACTAAACACACACTCGAAGCATGAGCTACGTGTTCTGAATGGTGTGTCTTCTTCCCGTTTCCTATTCAGGCTGACAGTCTTTCGGATTTCCACGCCAACACGCACATTCCGATCGTCGTCGGCGGGCAAATGAGATACGAGGTTACCGGCGATCCTCTCTACAAGGTAAGAAAAAGTTCCTCCAAGTCTACATTTCAGGAAGTTTTAAGTGTTAATTTGTTTCAGCATGAGTTGATTCGGGTGAGAGTGAGACTGACAGTAACATTCGTGAAACAGGAAATCGCAACGTTCTTCATGGACGTAGTAAACTCTTCACACACCTACGCAACCGGCGGCACATCCGTCAGTGAATTCTGGTACGTAACTGATTCTAGAATGATGCCAGAAGTTTACAATTTGTCTTCTGTCAGAAAATTCATTTCTGAAATGATTTTGCCAGGTTCGATCCAAAGCGTTTAGCCGAGACTCTGACCACCGAGAACGAGGAGTCCTGCACCACATACAACATGCTCAAGGTGATCTACATCTTCATCCTCGGATCACCAAAATAACTCGTCATCCCAAGAATCTCTGCTAAAGAAATTATGCAGGTATCTCGCCACCTCTTCAGATGGACGAAAGAGATCGCGTACGCGGACTACTACGAGCGTGCGCTGATAAACGGCGTCCTGAGCATCCAGAGAGGGAGGGACCCCGGCGTCATGATCTACATGCTGCCCCAGGGCCCTGGAAAATCCAAGGCAGTGAGCTACCATGGCTGGGGGACACAGTATGATTCATTCTGGTGCTGCTATGGGACTGGTAAGTAGTAGTAGGCAGATCTCTGAGTTTCAGAACTGGCAATTTGAGATGTCTGAATTGTTGCCTGATCTGTTATCTGCAGGGATAGAATCATTTTCCAAGCTTGGGGACTCGATCTACTTCGAGGAGAAAGGCGGCAAACCGGCGCTATATATCGTTCAGTACATACCGAGCACGTTCAACTGGAGATCTGTAGGCCTTACTGTCACTCAGCAAGTGAAGCCCCTCAGCTCATCTGATCAGAATCTTCAGGTTTCGCTGTCCATATCGGCGAAGGTAAAGCAGGAGACTTTTTCGATGATGATTCGTTGGAAAGGATAGGGGTTTAGTCAATCTGCTTTATGCCGTGCAGACGAACGGTCAGTACGTGACGGTGAATGTGAGAATTCCGTCGTGGGCATCTCCGAATGGTGCGAAAGCAACACTGAATGACAAAGATCTGCAAATGGCATCTCCAGGTAAGAGCACATTCCACTAATATTTGGCAAATATTTGATGAAACAGAGACTTGATTGTTCTAAGTTCAAACTCAATCTCTGTTTTATCAGGAACCTTCCTCTCAGTCACCAAGCAGTGGGGTAGTGGTGATCGCCTCACACTCCAGCTGCCTATTGGCCTGAGGACAGAAGCTATAAAAGGTCTGAGAAATTTCACCTTTTTTTACTATGGATCAAATGTTTTTCAGCTTGAACGGAGGAACTTGCAACTTCATGCGTCCACAGTTATCAAACTCACTCTTACTCTTACATCTGCAGATGATCGGCCGGAGTATGCGACTCTCCAAGCAGTCCTCTTCGGGCCATTCCTCCTCGCCGGCCTCACGACCGGAGACTGGGACGCCAAGGCCGGCGGCGCCGCCGTCTCGGAATGGATCACCCCTGTCCCGGCATCGTACAACTCCCAGCTGGTGACGCTGACGCAGGAATCCGGCAACGGCACCTTGGTCCTCTCCCTCCTCTCGACCGCCAAAGCCACCTCCCTGACGATGCAGCCGCACCCCGAGGGCGGCGGGACCGACGCCGCCGTGCACGCCACATTCCGTCTGGTCCCCCAGGGGCAGGTCGCCCCGCCGACGGGCGAGCGGCGCCACGCCACCAACGGCACCGCCGCCACGGCGACGCTTGCATCCGCGCTGATCGAGCCGTTCGACATGCCGGGAATGGCAGTCTCCAACAACCTGACGCTGGCGGCAGAGAAGGGCCCGAGCTCTCTGTTCAACGTCGTCCCTGGGCTCGACAGGGCGCCCGGATCAGTCTCCCTCGAGCTCGCGGCCAGGCCGGGGTGCTTCCTGATCACCGCCGGCGCGAAGGCGAATGTTCAGGTCGGCTGTGGCCCGGGGTTTTCCCTGCAGGCGGCGAGCTTCGCACGGGCCGAGCCGCTGCGGCGGTACCATCCGATCAGTTTCGCCGCCAGGGGGGCGAGGAGGAGCTTCCTCCTGGAGCCGTTGTTCACGCTGAGGGACGAGTTCTACACCGTCTACTTCAACGTCGGCGCCTGACAAATGAACTAGTCTAGTCTGGTCTACTGAATAACTCGTCAGTAGGAAACTGAAAAATTCAGTTGTTCTTCATTTGTATGAACGGATAAGAATCTTCTGATTCTGCGAATGAAGTTTTGGCAGACGAAAAAAAAATAGTCTGATCTCAGGGTCACCAGAGTTCCAGAAACCCTGTAAATTTAAGAAACTCAAGTGGTACGGGTTGGTGACAGCGATGAGCCCGTCGAAAAATTCAATGGCAGATCCAAGAGCGAGAGCAAGAGAGAGACCGTGCCGCCAACGGAGAACGAAAAACTATGCGCATAGAGCAGTAGAATCTAGGCAAGAAATTCTTGGTAGAATGGGGAGCATGATGGTAGAAGCCAAACGGGCAAAGACGACGCAGCGGACGACTGCGCCTAGAAACCCATCCCAGCGGCCAAACGCAGAGCGCCACCACTGCATTTCGTCCTGGTTGCGTGTTCCAACCTAGCCAGCCCAAAGCTCCCACACAAGACGAGCATGACATGCCAGAATTCCCCAGATAATATCAGACACCATCTCACAACCAACCTCACAGCAGAATTCCACCAAGATCTCACCTGACACTGAACTTCTATCTTCCGGTGGAGATAGCCCAGCTGCACAGGTGTGATGTAAATTTTCTCAGGGGCTAACTGGCCTGAAGATCAGGAACACAGGAACTATTGACAAGGGGGAAAGACCATGGATATACCATAATAACAGACGACGACGCTTACTCGATACCATTACCGGTTGCGACTGTAAGACAGACAGACAGACGGACACCAGGAGGAAACAGGAGTACATTACAGAGTGCTAGCCAAAATGCGAAAGCCACAATACCGTTACCATTCCGCCGCGCAGAGAGACGACCATAAATAAAGCTTACACAACATAGCCAACAAGGAGACCGTTCGGACCTGGGGCTGCCGCCGAGGCGCGTGGGCCGTGCATCACGATTGCCCAACAACAACTAGGATTGCAGAAGCCAACATGATGAAAGGATAATGCAGCAAAGACGCACGATGACGAGGTAGCGCAGATTTGATTTGGGACCTTATGTTCTGCCGACCGTAGGAGGGCCCTTCCTAGATCTTGTCGAGCTTCTCCGCCTTCACCACCGGGTTGGCCTTGGCGATGGCGTCCATGGCCGCGGCGCGGTAGTCGAACTTGCACTCATGCTTGTCCGAGTAACGGTGCGTCGCGCAGTAGAGGTTCCCGCACCGGCAGTTGAATCCGGTCAGCCCGACCCTCTTTCTGCAGGTGCTGCACCGGCTTGGGCCTTTGGGGTTCTCCATCGCCGCCTCGCTGGGACCGGCGATATCAGCAGGCTGTGCGGTAATAAGCGTCTTCGCCTCTACGTGAGCAACTGCCACCGCCGTGTTGCCAGCAGCAAGATGTTCTTTCGCGGCATCACCACCGTTGACGATGCTGTCAAAAGAGGAGGCGGCCAGCTTGGCCTGCTCCTGCTTCATCGCCATCTCCTTGTGGCACTTGGAGCACATGTTCATGGTCGCCGCGCTGCCAAAGAAGCCGCAGTTATTGACGCAAAGGATGGGGCCCTCACGAGACTGGCAGCCGGTCTCCTTGTGCTCCATGACTTTGATTTAACTGCAAATCAGACACAACACGGTCAAGACAAACACTTCACAAGGGTATAATCTTCACAGCACAGGCACAAATTGTATTTCAGACTATCACTGCAGAGTTGGCAATTTACAGATGAACATGGTATAATCTTCAGTCACGTTTTGGCCTACTAAATCCAAATCTACTAAAGTACGTTAGTTGCTCGACAAAGCATCTTATCTTACAAAAGGGTAGTGGTGGCTGCTTGGTCAAAACACCGAACTGAAGGTACTACCACCAAACGATGCAGCCTGCCTGCCTTATAACTAGCCAACAGCGGCCTAATCACCTACCGGCATCAGAGCAGATCAGAGTATAGCAGGGGAAATTAATTCTAAAGAAAGGCCCCGACTTTACGACGCTTTACGCAACAGCGGCAACAAATCCGTAAAGTAGCAAACCGTATCCGCGCACTAACTTTTGCGAAAGCGGCCGCATCAACAACCGGCTGCCGCAGCGAACACACCGGGCGGATACGTGTAAAGGAGGCCGCGGCCGCCTTTACTACTACACCGGAGCGCCGAATTAGGCAACGGCTCGTCGCCGTTCTGCGGAATTGGACGCCGGGAGAACAAATCGGAGCGGGCCGGCGGCTTCTACGGCGGCCGGAGGAATCAACGGCCACAGATAAAATCAGGACTTTTGACCGGGAGAAATAAAGGCACACGGGCTACCACAGAACGTGCTAAGAAAAACAGATGTTTGTCACCGGGAAAAGAGGGTCGCCGGGCCACGAACCTGATAGGAGGAAGCCCTCGTCGCGATTCCTCTCCGGCGATCCCTGCAGAGAGACCCAACAAAAATCATCAGACGAAAAGTTCCGGGGGAAAAGACGAGCCCGGATCGGCCGAGCCGGAGCCCTAAATCTGGAGCAGACGGATCCGGGGGAGAGGGCGACCCGTGGCGGAATCCGGGGGGGGGGGGGGGGGGGGGGGGGGGGGGGGGGGGGGGGGGGGGGGGGGGGGGGGGGGGGGGGGGGGGGGGGGGGGTACTAACCCTAGGAGGGGGAGGACGAGGAGGCGAGGGGAGAGGAATCGCGAGGAATTCGGTGGGCTTCGAAATGGGGGGCGAAACGTGGGGAGGTGGGCGGAGAGATAAAAGGGAGGAGGCGGAGGCAGGGGAGGAATGACGGGGGTGCCCCTCCCAGGGGCCCCGCGCCGATTTTTTCCTTCCCATTCTGCGGCGGCCCCCGCCGTTGGATTGGATTGGATTGGATTGCCGCCTGGAGCTTTTCGGATCGTACTTGTTTTCTCAGTTTTTTTTTCGCAGGAGGCAGGAGATTTGGGGTGTGTTTGGTTTCTGGAATGGACTGAAATGTCATTGGTCGGACCTGTTCCTGGGCCTAGTCTTCGCCTTTGGTTCATGGATGGAACGGTAACCAATTCGTTCCCGTAGACCGAATATTCGGTCCAGATGCGGAACCGAGTGGAACCTCCAAATCGAGCGGACGACAAGGAACCGTCTCCCTCGTCTCACTCCCGCAAACCCCATCGACCGTCACCTGCGCCACCTCCCCTCGTCTCTCTCCCTCCTCGATCTGCTCCGCCGCCGTGATTCCTTCGAATCCTCGCCGCCGGCTCACTCTTCTTTTCCCGCTATCTGCAGCACCACAGGGGAGTCACGGACGGGGCAGATGACCATCCTCTCTCCAACTGGAGCTGCGTGGCGGCGTTCTTGCAGTGGGGTGGCGGTCTAGGTGTGATTCCGGCGGACTCATGGTTCGCTCGTTAGTTCGTCCGTTCGGGATGTCTGCTCGTCCATCCGCAGTTCGAACCTCTCCTTCCTTTTTGTTTCCTCAGATGGGCAAGTGAGTGAGGACAACAACAAGCAACGGACGCAGCGCCGGCAGGCAGCGCTGGAAGCGACGGATTGATTTGTTGAATTCTGCAACTCGCCACAGCAAGCAGTGTACAGATGGTTTTGTATTTGTTAAACACAGTACAATGTACGTATGTTACAGAATGAAAAATACATCGTTAAGTATGTCGCTGATGTAAATTTCGGATTGGATGTATATTGTTTGGCTAGTTCTAAAATGTTTGTTTGTACAAGAATGCACTTTGTTAACTGTTTGTGCTGAAAACTAAAATAAATATGTTGTTGAAAATTCACATAATATGTTTTTCAGTTTGCAAAAGCTGTATTTGTTTTAGATTCTACACCATCTATATGGGAGATAATCTCGCCATCCATATGAAAGAGATAGTGGAATCAATTTTGTCCCATTCCATGTCTTCCAACCAAGCACAAGAACGTAACTGTTCCGTTCTATTTTTTTAGTTCCAACCAAACATAGGAATGAAACCGACCCGTTCTCCTGGAATGGAACCATTCCATTTGGTTCCTCAACTAAACACACCCTTGGTTTCTGCATTGTTTCCATCGAGCGTTCTGCTTTTAGGATTCTTTTTTTCTGTGGTTTGGTGATGACTCGTCGCTCGGTTAACAAGGAGAGGGTCATAGACGAGCCCAACTCCAACGCGTCACTTTAATTGAACATCTGTTTTGTTCGGATTCTGACGTCTAGATTTTACTCGTTTGGATTGGTTAGAGGATATTATCCGGTCGTGACTGACCAAATCTGTCCGCTATGGACGCATTTCATCCGACCGCCGTGAAAACTGAAATAGCCCGCGCTCATAGCCATGCCAATGTCTATAGTTCATGCCGACAAGAGCGTTAGCGGCTGACGCACATGCCGGCCTAAAAAAATCACCGAGGGTTCACACTAGCACATTTGTTAGCGCATAAAAAAGGCCCTAGTTCATGTCTTGTGGCCCCTAATTAATGTCGGCACAGAAGCCGACATACAAAATGATGTCGCTCGTGGTTGTCATCTAGCTCGAGCATCACCTTTTGCTTCTTCTCCGACGAACCTCTTCTTTTCGGGGACATCTTGCTCAAGTCCATCATCATGATCTTCACCTCCTTCGCCAGGAACGAATCTAGAAAATATATATTTGTTGGGGTCATGTCTATGGCAGTGGAGTCATCTTCAATAAATACATAATGTTTAGTACTAAATTAATGAAGGATTTTCTAAGTTCATTAGGATCAATTGACCCCAATGCCTACAAGGCAGTTTCGTCACTGTCCTTCGCAATGAAAGCTAGCGCCACCTCTTTTGCTTTGGTGTTCGTGCTGGTTGCCTCAATCTCGAGCTTCTTCGTTTGGACAGCCTTCTCAATCTCGAGCTTCCTCCTTTTTACGGCCTCCTTCATCTCGAGCTTCTTCGTTTGGAGCTCCTTGTAGACCTTCATTTGCTCCTCTTTTTCTTGGCGCTTCCTCTCATCCCTTGCTTCCTTTTAGGTCATCATGCCTTGCAAAGTTTCTTGCAAAAGCGAACGATATCGCATCACGCTTCTCGTCTACCTTGGAGTTGGTCTTGCACCTCGGCCGCTTCTCTCCTTCTTCATGCTCAACGACGGTCTTCGGACCTCCATTCATCTTTTGGGAAATATATCGCTCTTTGAACTTGGGGCAATCTTTGATGATCGTCCAACAATGGGTTAGGCTGAATGTGTTGGTAATATGGCCTACAAACAATAATATTTGTATTATCATATTTCCATATTCATAATTAAAGAGTTTATACTCTATGCTATAACTATCATGATCCTGGAATATGCGATTTAGTGAAAAACTCATATGCATGTGTGGAGTGATAAACAGTTAAATAAAAGGTTCCTAGTGTTGCCTCTAGGACTAGCTAAACTGTTGTTGGTGATCACATTTTCTGGATCTTAGGATATCGTTAAGTGTAAACAATAGTCCTAAAACAACATTGAGATTATGACGTTGGAAGAACGATCATATTGAATCGACTCAAAAACTTTTCTGTTATGAATTGAGTTTGTATCTTCAGTATTCAATTGTAATAACACGGAGTGTTAACATGTGACTTTGCTCCTTAGACCATGAAAGTACCATAGTCACTTCTTACTATACGGTGAACTTTGGGGTTGCTCAAACATCACCTATAACACAGTGATCATAAGGACAACTTACAGGCTCATCGGGAAGTTTGACAAGAGACTAGATAGCTCTAGAGTGAGATTTGCTCCTCTCACGATGTATAGGGGTTCTTAGGGCCCTCTCGGTGTGACGACATCTATCATCATCTGGCCAGGCACCGGTGACTGCATTACAGGAATGCCGGAACACGACAACGAGAAACAAGAACAAAACTGGCAACGAGGATAACGGTATAGTGAGCATGTGATGACTCAAGAGGATACCGTTGCATTCCGGGCTTTGCGAAGTATCACGAAGCAAAGGTAACATCATATGATAACCAAAGATACATGATACCTCTGTTTATTGATCAGGTATTGGAACAGAAAAGAGTATCCCGCACCTAATGGCCCAATCCTTTTTGTAGCAAAGGATAAGCCTAGACGAACTCTTATATAAAGCAAAGCGCTCTCGAGGACACACGGGAATTATTGTCAAGTTAGTTTTCATCATGCTCATATGATTCGCGTTCGTTACTTTGATAATTTGATATGTGGGTGGACTAGTGCTTGGGTGCTGCCCTTACTTGGACAAGCCTCCCACTTATGATTGACCCCTTTCACAAGCATCTGCAACTATGACAGAAGAATTAAGATAAATCTAACCATAGCATGAAACATGTGGATCCAAACCAGACCCTTACGAAGCAACGCATAAACTAGGGTTTAAGCTTCTGTCACTCCAACAACCCATCATCTACTTATTATATCTCTATGCCTTCCCTTAGGCCCAAACCATGGTGAAGTGTCATGTAGTCGACGTTCACATAACACCACTAGAGGAAAGACAACATACATCTCATCAAAATATCGAACGAATACCAAATTCACATGATTACTTATACCAAGACTTCTCCCATGTCCTCAGGAACAAACGTAACTACTCACAAAGCATGTTCATGTTCAAGATCATAGGGGCATTAAATATTATTAAGGATCTGAACATATGATCTTCCACCAAATAAACCAATTAGCGTCAACTACAAAGAGTAATCAACACTACTAGCAACCCACAGCTACCAATCTGAGGTTTTGAGACAAATATTGAATACAAGAGATGAACTAGGGTTTGAGAGGAGATGGTGCTGGTGAAGATGTTGATGAAGATTGACCCCGGACCTCTCGATGAGAGGATCATTTGTGATGACGATGGCTTCGATTTCCCCCTCCGGGAGGGAAGTTTCTCGGCAGTGTAAGTGCATCTAGTGCCACCCCTAGTTGGTTTTGGAGTATTGACGACAAACATGGTTGAGGGACTAATGTGTTTGTGAGAATTGCAGGATAACATAGGTAGAAGTCCCTCATTGATTTGGTTTTCCTACCAGAGATGACCCCTAAAAATGTATGAAGACATTGAAGTCAAAGGTGGTATGTGAAGACATTCACATTGAAGACTATGACAAGAGAAGACATCGCGTGAAGACTATGGAGCGCGAAGACTTAGTTGTTTCGTCGTTCTTTCTCTTCTTTGTTGAGTCATAGGAACCACCGTACTGTTAAGTGGGGTCCAAGTAAACCAGTCAGAATGACTGAAGTGATGCTTAACCAAAATCCTATGTCCTCGAGCGAAGACAATGAGAGCAAATTATCCAGAGCTGGATAAGTCAGCTTTGCTTGTAGCTCAAGTAAAGTTGTCGTGTGTGTTTGAAATCAGACCGTTGGAACACATGTCAGTTCCTTAGTGACCCAGGGTCATTTCGGACAAATCAGGTCGGGTTGCCTAGTGGCTATAAATAGCCCACCCCCTACACGATAAATTGGTTGGCTGCTCAGAGTTAGTGCACGGCTTTTGTCGTTTGAGAGCAACCCACCTCGAAGCCTTTGAGAGAGAAATCCTTGCGAGGATAAAGCCCTAAACACCCAGAGCCAAAGAGTATTAGGCATCACTTAAGTCTTCTTTTCTGTGTGATGCTTTGACGAATTTGGACCTAGCGAAAAGGACTCTAAGCCTTCGCGCAAACAAGCAAAGTAGAAGCCACCTCCTCTTTAGAAAAATGAGAGCTGCTCTTTGGTTGATTCATTGTCCTTTCCCTTTGCTCTAGCGTTCTGAAGACTTATTACACTTGAGGGCTGTGAATCCTCCAGCCGGTTAGGCGTCACATTCTGAGCATCCAAGAGTCATTGTGGATCGCCAGTGAACGAAGTCTGTGAAGGTTTGGAAGTCTACCTTGAAGACTTACCAGAGTAATTGGGCGAGGACTGGGTGTCCTTAGCTCAAGGGGAATAAGGTGAAGACGCGGTCTTCTGAGTTGAATCTCAGCCTCCCTAACCAGACGTACAGTTGTCACAGCAACTGGAACTGGTCCAACAAATCATTATCTTCAACGAGCCACTGGTTCTATCCTTCCCATCTCTTTATTTGCAGATTGGTCCTTGTGAAGTCATTGCATGTTTGCATTATCTATTTGTCTTCACTGTGTGACTGCTTGTTCTGATTGGCTTCATACTATCTTCCATCCTAATCTATACTGCCTAGCTGCTATTAGTCTTTGTGCTTTCATTTCATTGAATACTTGACTATGACTTGCTTAGTGTAGTTTACCTTTCGCTGCATGGTAATAGGTTTATTTCTATCGTTTGTCTTCGGAACTTCCATGTTTTGAAGACTTCCATAAAAATCGCCTACTCACCCCCCTCTAGTCGATCACTAGCACTTTCAATTGGTATCAGAGCAAGATACTCCCTTGTTCTGTGTGATTCGGTTTAACCACCTGGAGTTTTAGCTATGTCGACTACAGGAATAATCAAAGTCTCCGTTGCGTGCCCAGTCTTCGATGGAACTGAATATCCCTACTGGAAGAATAAGATGCGCATGCATCTGGAAGCCATTGATGTCGACCTCTGGTATGTCGTCAAGAATGGCGTCCCCAAGGCTGGTGAAGGTGTCACCGCTGCTGATGTCAAGAAGTTCGTTCAACTGGATTCCACTGCCAACAACATCATTTGTGGTCATCTGACCAAAGGACAGTATGGCCGTGTGAGTGCTCTGGAAACATCCAAGCTAGTCGGAGACTAGCTCTCCAAGGTCAACGAAGGCGTCTCAACCCAGAGAGATCAAAGAATCAGTGTCCTTCGCAACCTCTTCAACCGCTTCAAGAGAAACGACAATGAGAATGTTCAGCTCACGTTTGATCGACTCACTGACATCACAAATGAGCTTCAAGCCCTCGGCGCTACTGAGATCACCAAGCATGAAGTCGTCAAGACACTCCTGAGATCACTTGACAGCTCGTTTGACACCCTAGGCCTGATAATTCAAGAACGCCCTGACTTCAAGACACTCGATCCGTCTGACATACTTGAAAGGCTCAACACACATGAGTTTCAGCTTTCTGAGAAAAGAGACATCTACGGTCCCAACTATGGGCGAACTCGTGCTTTGAAGGCAAAAGTTGTTTCCTCATCTGAAGAAGAATCTGATTGCAGTTCTGATGATCCTGAAGACATTGGAAAGGAGCTTGCTATGCTTGTGAAGAAGTTCCAGAAATTCACCAAGAAGAAAGGCTTCAGAAAGTCCTCACGATCCAGCTCAAGGAATGACGAAGCTTCTGCTCATGACTACAAGAAGAGAACATGCCACAAGTGCAAGAAACCTGGTCACTACATCTCTGAGTGTCCGCAGTGGGACAATGAGAACAACAACAAGAAGAAGAGCAAGGAATATGATTCTGACGACAAGAAGAAGAAGAAATACTCAAAGTCTTCTTCCAAGTCTTCATCAAAGTCTTCATCACACAAGAAGAGCTCATCTGGCAAGGCTCGTGCATTTGTTGGCAAGGAAATGGATTCAGAGGAGGAGTCTGCTTCTGAGGAGGCGGAGGTGGAGTCTGAGGAGGAGTCTGATTCTGGCGTTGCAAGTCTGGCTACAGCCTACGTTGCCAAGTCCATCTTCAACATTGAAGACAATGACTTCATCACCGACGCTGATGCTAATGACAAGGAAAACTCCGCTCCCACCTACTGCTTCATGGCACGCGGTGCCAAGGTAAACTCACGCACTACTCACTATCAAACATCCAGTGAAGATGACTCTGATTGTGGTTCCAAACCCAGCTACAAAACACTTGCTAAAATTGCAACTGAACAACAGAAAGCTATGGAACATATTCAAAAACTGTTAGACAAAAGCGATGACCTGTTAGACGCTGAAATGACTCGATCTCAGTCCTTAATTGAAGAAAAATTATCATGTTAAGTATGAGGAACTTGAAAGTCGTCATGAAACGCTCTCAACAACTCATGAAAAGTTTTCCTATGATTATCTTCAAAGGAAGCAAGATCTTGAGAAATTGAGAGCGGCTCATGAAGATCTTCAAAAGGAAAACGAGTCACTTCACGCCAAATAGATCAGTTCCGCTCAGGAAGGATTTGAACCACCATGTCTTAAATGCATTGAGCGTGACAACGCTACTTCTGTTGCTGGATGTTCTACTGCTGCTACTGTTGCAATATCTTCAATTGTTGATGTGGTAACTAACCCCTCTGCTGAGGATGCCACTGCTATTGCTGATGAAAATGCTAGGTTGAAGACATTGCTTGAAACAGGGATGTACACAAGTCTCAAAGGGCATCAGACACTATGTGATGTCCTCAAAAGGCAGATCCTGAACCGAAACCCTAGGAAAGAGGGTGTTGGGTTCGAAAGGAAAATGAATGCTGATGGCTCTTACTGGAAACCTGAGCAGTACCCCAAAACCACATGGGTTGCTGCAAAGAAACCTTCAGTGGATCCATCCACCCTATCTGGCTTCACTTGTGCTAATCCCATTGTTATTGATGAATCCTTTTATGCAAACTATAAACTGTTTAAGAATCAGAATGGTGAAGTGTTTGCCAGGTATATTGGTACTAACTGCAGGAATGGACCACCTATGAAGAAAGTCTGGGTGCTGAAAAAGTGTCTGGAAAATCTTCCTGTGTATGTCGTCATGACACCACAAGTGAAGAAGACAAACCCCAGACCACGGGCTTCATATGGTCCAAAGGCTTCATACAGACAGAGGACTCACCTGAGTCGCACTAACACAAATGTTTTGTAGGGAAACCATACTCAGGCCTATGAATATGAGCGCGTTTCATCAAACCACCATGTTGATAAGACCAAGAACTACTCTGCTTATTCTTATGCGTACTATTGTCCACCTGCAAGACTATTTGCTAGGGCTCCAAAGCCAAAGTTCTCATATGCTGCACTTAGACTCATTGCTTCGAAGCCACCCTTGAAGATGTGGGTGGCTAAGAAAGCTTAACTCTTTTTTGCAGGGAAGGGTCTCCAGCTGAAAATCAAATGCGTCTGAAGCTATTGCTGGGGACCTTAAACATCTTGTAGGGCGCAAGATCAAATGCCCAAATGGTCTTATTATGTATTTTGTTCCCGAGTCGCTTGCTACTTGCCCTATCAGTCCTAACCTCGATCTAAGCTTTCATAATCCACTTGCTCGTCAAATGTTTATGCTTCACAATTCTCTTCATGAAGCCTATCCCCCTAACTGCACTGCAAGGTATGACACCAGCTGCTTCAGAATGGATTATTGATAGTGGATGTACTAATCACATGACTGGCAAGCGATCTTCTCATGGACTCAACCTTACGTCCATCTGACAAGAGTCACATCACATTTGCTGATACTGGTAAAAGCAAGGTATTGGGTCTAGGTAGAGTTGCAATCTCAAGGGATCATCACATGGATAAAGTGATGCTTGTTGAATCCCTTGGTTTCAACTTAATGTCTGTCTCAATGCTTTGCGATTTAAACATGATTGTGATGTTTGGAAAATATCGTTGCCTTGTTCTAATGGAATCTGACAAGTCTCTAGTCTTTGAAGGGTATCGGAAAGATGATTTGTACATGGTAGATTTCTCAGCAGGACCACAACTTGTCGTATGTCTTCTTGCAAAAGCTTCAGAATGCTGGCTCTGGCATCGGAGGCTAGGGCATGCTGGCATGAGGAATTTGCACACTCTTGCAAAGAAGAAGCATATCATAGGCATCGAGGGCGTCAAGTTCAAGAAGGATCACTTATGCGGTGCCTGCGAAGCTGGAAAGATGACGAGGGTCAAGCATCCTCGAAGACAATCATGACAACGACTCAACCCTTCGAACTGCTACACATGGACCTCTTCGGTCCCACTCACTACTCAACTCTTACTACTACTGCTTGTCTCTATGGCTTCATCATTGTTGATGATTATTCAAGATATACATGGGTGCATATAATCCTCTACAAGACTGAAGTGCAGGATGTCTTCAGACGCTTCGCCAATCGAGCCATGAACAACTATGGCGTCAAGATCAAGCACATCAGAAGTGAAAATGGCACTGAATTCAAGAACACCAGCCTCGACACTTATCTTGATACTTTGGGCATCACTCATGAGTTCTCAGCCCCGTACACGCCGCAGCAGAATGGCATCGTGGAACGAAAGAACAGAACACTCATTGAGATGGCCCGGACGATACTCGATGAATACAAGACTCCAAGAAAGTTCTGGCCTGAAGCCATTGATACTGCATGCCATATCATCAACCGTGTTTATCTTCACAAGCTTCTGAACAAAACATCCTATGAGCTCCTCACTGGTAAGAAGCCAAATGTCAGTTACTTCAGAGTATTTGGTGCCAGGTGCTGGATCAAGGATCCACATCACACTTCAAAATTTGCACCGAAAGCACATGAAGGTTTTATGCTTGGATACAAAAAGGATTCGCACTCCTACAGAGTCTTCAACCTCTTTCACTATAAAGTGGTTGAAACTGTGGATGTGCAGTTCGATGAGACTAACGGCTCGCAAAGAGAGCACCTACCAAATGTGCTAGATGAAGTTCCATCCAGTGAATCCATCAAGCTTATGGGAACTGGAGAAATCATACCGTCTGAAGCACAGCCCGAAGAGGAACTCATCATCTCTGCACCTGATCAACCTGAAGACAATGCTTAGCCTGAAGACAATCCTTCTAACGATGACAATGATCAGCAAGAGCAAAATCTTTGTCCTGTTCATCCTCGTGTTGCAAATGAAGTACAGATTGAGAAAATAATTGATAGCATCAATGCACCAGGTCCACTCACTCGTTCAAGGGCAACACAACTAGCAAATTTCTGTGGGCACTTCACATTCATCTCAATATCTGAACCCAAGAAAGTTGATGAAGCCTTCATGGAACCTGAATGGATTCAAGCTATGCAAGAAGAGCTTCAACAATTTGAGCTGAATAACGTATGGGAACTGATCAAGCATCCTGATACTCGTAAGCACAATATCATAGGCACTAAATGGATATATCGCAACAAGCAAGATGAGCATGGTCAAGTTGTCAGAAACAAGGCTCATCTCGTTGCTCAAGGATACACTCAAGTTGAAGGAATTGACTTCGATGAAACATTTGCTCCGATGGCTAGGCTTGAAGCTATACGCATACTGCTGGCCTATGCAAATCATCATAACATTCTTCTGTATCAAATGGATGTGAAGAGTGCCTTTCTCAATGGCAAGATTGAAGAAGAAGTGTATGTTGCACAACCGCCTAGATTTGAAGATCCAAAACATCCTGACATGGTTTATAAGCTCAACAAGGCACTGTATGGCCTCAAACAAGCCCCTCGTGCTTGGTATGACACACTCAAGGACTTCCCGAAGAGCAAAGTCTTCAAACCTGGTTCCCTGGATCCCATGCTCTTCACGAAGACATATGATGGTGAACTGTTTGTGTGCCAAATATATGTCGATGACATTATCTTTGGTTGCACTAATCAGAAATACAGTGATGAGTTTAGATACATGATGCAAGAGCAATATCAGATGTCCATGATGGGTGAGTTGAAGTTCTTCCTTGGTCTTCAAATACGATAGCAACACAACGACATCTTCACATCTCAAGAGAAATACCTCAAGGATTGCCTGAAGAAGTTTGGAATGCAAGACTGCAAAGGTTACACAACGCCAATGCCTACCAAGAGTCATCTAGATTCTGTCGCCAATGGTAAAGAGTTCGATCAAAAGGTATACCGCTCCATGATTGGTTCTTTGCTTTATTTATGTGCATCTAGGCCAGATATCATGCTTAGTGTTTACATGTGTGCCTGATTCCAAGCGGCACCAAAGGAATCGCATCAGTTAGCTGTGAAGCGAATTCTTCGATATTTGGCTCACACCCCAACACTAGGATTATGGTATTCAAAGGGCTCAGAGTTTGATCTAGTTGGATTCTCGGATGCTGATTATGCTGGTGACAAGGTGGATCGCAAGTCTACATCAGGCACATGTCATTTTCTAGGACGATCACTTGTATGTTGCTCTTCAAAGAAGCAGAACTATGTATCTCTCTCCACTACTGAATCTGAATACATTGCTGCTGGGTCTTGCTGCGCTCAGCTTCTATGGATGAAGCAAACACTCAAAGACTATGGCATTCATCTAAAGCAAGTGCCACTCTACTGCGACAACGAAAGCGCCATCAAGATTGCCAACAACCCAGTTCAGCACTCGAAGACAAAGCACATTGAAATTCGTCATCACTTTCTTAGAGATCATGTCATGAAGGAATATATTGATATCATTCATGTCAGCACTGAAGAGCAACTGGCAGATATCTTCACAAAGCCCTTGGATGAGAAAAGGTTTTGCAAGTTGCGGTGTGAGCTAAATATCTTGGAATCCTCAAATGTCCTGTGATCACGCACACATCCTAACATTGATGCATGTTGATGACTTAGATGTGCAAACACACGAAGTAACGTATATATATATTCAATTAATGAAGACTTACACTCTAAGTGTGAATACATTAACACGGAATTTGACTTCGGAGCACCACGATAATTCTGCGCCGTATCTGGGTCTAATATTTCCTATACGGTGGGTAACGACAACACAAAACTTTTGTTTAGGAATACTTTCTGTTGGTGGTACATTTGCAAAGTCTTCGCATTTTGTTTGTCTTTAATGTTAACATGGCCTCATGTTTATCTTCAATGTACTGATTTGGTTTCTATCCTCTACAGCATTCACTTATAGCCATGTCTTCTAGTTGAATCTTTTGAACTAAGTGAATGTGATCGGACCCTGACCTTTCTATGCTCCCATCTTAAGTCTATCTATCCAAAACATATGCATTCTATTGAACTGTCAAAACGTCTTCTCTGAGTCCTTGTCAGCAGAAGACACAGAGATAAACATTAATCTGTTTTCAATGCTCAATCCTTTTTACCTGAAACCCGAAGAAGTGGGAACGACCACCCGACAATCCAGGCGTGCGTGGGAACATGGAACAACCTCCAATGTGTTGCATGATCGCCACGTGTCCTTCAGATGTGAACCGCCAGGGGCACCTGTGTAATAACATTGTGTCGTCCCTATCCCTATAAATACATGCCTCACCCCAGTCATTATCTCTTCTTCCACTCTCGCACAAACCCTAGCGCCACCGCTAGCCCTCGACGACGCCGGTGACGAAGCGCTCAGCTGCCGCGACCTCACCGACACCGTCCTCACGTCGGCCGCGGACATCGTCTTCTCCGCCGTCGCCGTAGGTGTCCTCCGTCGCCAAGTTAGGGCACGGAAGATCGAACTGCTTGGCCTCCTCTCCCACCCTGTCTAGCAGTTCCTCATGTGGTACATGTTCGTGGGAGAATCCTTGGTTCTCATAGTCTGCATTCATTTGCAGAGTTCTTACAGCGTCACATAAATTCTCCTGAAGCCAGTTCCTGTCTGACCAGTAGATGAAAAACTTCGACAGTGTTGAAGCCTTTCAGTCTAAACTTCATGACAACTCAAAAATCAGTCAAGAAGGGTGGCAGACAACATCGTGGAAACACTGCTAAGGACCTGCCACCGGATCTCTATGAGTTATACAAGTCAGATCCAGAAGAAACCTATGGAGAACGCAAGAACCGAATCCAATGGATTCGAAGACATTGGGCAGAGGAATGGTTCAAGTACAGATTCGTCACCAAGGAGTATGCTGAGAAGAATGCCTTGAAGGGCCCCTGGGGAGATATAATATACAAAGGTCTTCAACCCAAGTCGAATTCCGAAGCTATTGCTCAAGGCTTCTACCCCTGCATGATTCATGGACCTCAGCCTGCTAATGCCGACCCATCCTCTCTGTTATGGTGTCGTGAAGATAATCTGTTCAAGCGCAACTATCAGGCTGCAAAGAACTCGGCCAAGGAAAACAATAAGTCTTTGAGATTAGACTTCAACCCAGGCCCCTCTGCACCACGAGATGATGGCACACGCAAAACTGAACCCAATCTTATTGGACCCTTCTACAACTTAGAAGGTCTCATCACTCACATTCAGGTTCAAGGGGCAGTCGTGGACCACTCTGCAGATGACTCTGATTCCGATGAAGCGCCTGCACCTCCGAAGCCTGTGAAGCAATAGAAACCAAAGGCTTCAAAGCCCCCCTCTGCACCAAAGGTCTCACGGGCGAAGCCTCTGTCCACTGCACCTCCTGAAGCCAGTGTGCAATCTGAAGATCTCTCACGCATCTCCAAGTCTGCCAAGTTGAAAAAGCCCATGCAACCCACTAGTCAAGCACTGACCCCTGCTGCTGTTTTGAGAAATGAGAATGGCGCCATTGATCTGTCCAGCGATGACGCTCTTGAGCAGTTGATAAAGAGCAAGAAAGAGGCAGAAATCTTCAATGATCTTCCCCTCTTTGATGTGGAAATCTTATACAAGTTTATTGATGAGTGGTTTGACAGCCCAGATGTCAGTTTTGATGATCTTCAGCTTCCAATTGGCCTCAGCGTCTCCTTCCACAGAGCCATTGCTCCTGAGCTGGCTCTTGCTCATAAAATTGTTGAGCTGAAGCATAAGATCGATTATGAAAAGGCTCAGTTCAAGAAGCACATGGCCAAGCTCAATGTTGAAGACATTCAAAACTTCAAGGTCATGATGCATGAGCTCAAGGAGGCATTCCACAAGAAACAAGAAGAAGCAAAAGGTTCTCGTGAGCGCATGAAGAATCTTGCTGCCAAATGTGTTCAAGGCTACAATGAAGCTGAAAAGCGCAAGGCCTTGGGGCGACCAGGCATCGACCCCAGAATGGCTGCCAAGAAGAAGAAGAAGCCAGCTGTGGCAGAACCAGAAGCATCAAGGCAGGAAGAACCTCGCATTGTCTTCCCAGCCAGTATGACAGGCTCGAAGTCTAAGGTCCCCACAATGGCTTCAGAATTCAAGAAAACTAGAGCAGCTGAAGCCTAAGCCAGAAAGCGCAAGACCGAAGCCACCACTGATGATGCTCCCCCAACCAAGAAAAGAAAAACAAAGAAGAGAGACCGGGCTGCTTCCACAGAGCCCCTTGTTGTCGAGCCAATTTCTGTTGCTCGTCCTGCGTCTGAACAACGTGAACGTCGTCTGGTAGTCCATGAGCCTGCTTTCACAGAGGCTCCTGAATTTGAAGAGAATCCAGCTGTTGCCCCCACCACAGCTAAAGACATTGGTCCTCACGACAATGTTGAAGATGATGAAGTCCTTCCTCAGATCGAGCACAATTTGGTATCATCGCCTGTTCTCACGAACATCGAACTCATCAGCATTGGTCGTCCATTGACGCCAATTGCTCAGGATGACTCATGGGCTGATCACCCTCAAGAATCCCCTCGTACTGAAGAAACACCATTCACTCCCCCACCACAGGTCACCACTCCGGTGATTGACAGTGAAGACTTTGAGGCCCAACCAACTCCATCTCCACAGGCGTCGCCAGCATTTCGCAGGCTTCGCAAAGGACCAAGGCCACATGTCACATTGTCAAGTGTTCCAGAAGGAGAAGAGAGCCAATCCGTTTCACGTGAAGTCTTTCCTGAAGCCTCTCCTACTGTGAACATTCTTGAATCTGAAGCCAAAACGGCTGAAGATATTCCGGCTGCATCAGCCAATGACCATGAAGAAGAACCAAGAGAAGAAGAACGTTTTGGTACACCCCCGTCCAACCCTGAAGTTGTTCTCAAGGAGAACGTGTCCGACCCTCCAGCTCCTGAAGTGGAGGTTACCAATACCGAGGCGGCCACCAACATCAACACTGAAGCCAATAACATTGTCATGGCTGAAGCTAATGTGGCGCCTGAAGCTAATGTGGTGCCAGAAGTGAATGCACCTGAAGCCAATGTCTCTGCTCATGTACCTCCTCCAAGGCCACACACCATTGAGCAAGCATATGATCGTGGACAGCTTGTTACTATCCGCTGGCCAATCCTGGTTCCTCCGCCTGCTCCCGGACCTCAGTTTGCCTATCATGTGGAGCACAGGCCTCAGGTCCAGAAGCCAGAGCCAAGGCTACCACGGTTTCCAGGTACTGCAACTTCACCAGGATCATTTAATCTGAATGGATTCAAGGCACACAACACATTCTTCAACAGTGCCAAGAACCCCTACACAAGGCCAAGAATCTCTTCGGACCGATTCTGGAGTTATCAGCAGCGATGCTATTATTCATGCATCTTGTACAATTAGGGACGCATCTTCCCTCACATGCATCTTGATTGTGAAGCCATTGCTGGACTGCCATGCCTTGAAGAAGCCCTTGACTGCTTCCATGATGCAGGTCTGCTTAATTTTGTGACTGACAAGGAACACTGGAATGAAGAACTTCTGCTTCAATTCTATGCTACCCTCCACATTCGTGGATACAACAGGGATCCGAAGACTTGGATCCTTGAGTGGATGACAGGAGATGTTCATCATGAAGCTAAAGCTCAAGACATCATTGAGCTCACAGCCCTGCCCACTCCTGGTGAATACTATGAACCAGGTTGTCAACAACACCAGAATGCTTTGGAGAGAATTTTTCAGAAGCCAGAACCCAACATGAGCCAAATGCTAAGCATGATGAAGCCTCTGCCACGCGACGCTGAATACCCAACGGAATTCTTTGTCGAAGACCTAGAGTATCTGCACCGTACCATTTACCATATCATCAGGAAAACTCTATGGCCTGTCAAAGGACATTCATCTGCAGTGAAGCTTGAAGGAGCAATGAAGACTTTGGTTTTCTATATCTTCAATGGCATCAGCTTCAATGCTCAAGACTTCTTCATCAGGCAGTTGGCTGCATCTGGCTCCGACATTTTTGGTCTGAAGTTCTATGCTCCATGGGTAATGCGTCTTATCAAGCTTCACTCTGCCTTCAACTATCAGCCGTCTGCGCGCAATCATCTTGTATTCTTGCCAGAGGTTGATTTGTCTGTTGAAGCTATTTACCCAGAGCCTGCTAAGGATCCGATTTATCTTCACAATGTTGATCGTCAAAGCTTCACCCAGCCCATTGAAGGAGTTCAGGCAGTCTCTTGTGTTTATCCCTTGGCTGGTAACACACGTGCCCCTCGCGCCCGAACTGACGCCACTGGAAGCACCATTGCCCAAAGGCCTCAGAAGAGATCTTGTGTTCTCAATGACTGAGAGCTTCTCGTCATGCTACATCAGAAACAGGATAAGCATCATGACTGGCTTAAGCGTCAGATGCAAAGCCTCTTGGTGGACGTCAATCGCATTCGCAATCTTGCCACCAAGAATGCCTTTGTTACACATGAAACCTGTCGGAGGTCTTGGAAGAGTTTGACATTATTCACTGCTGAAGAAGATCTTCAAGACGATGGCTTCACAGAAAGATTCAAGTTTGACTCCACTCCTCCAAGGAATGCTCACTTGCGTCGGACTCCCTCCCTTGAAGACTCTGACTATTCTTCCTCAGCTGCCACGGTGAATGCCAGAGTTATCGATGATCAAGATGATGCCACTTCACCACCCCCACCTTCAGCGCGTCTTGACACTACACCAAGTTCTTATACACCACCGGACCTCAACGACGACCCTGCTGCTTCGCCTGCACCTCGTGGGAACGAGTAGAAGCTCTATGTCTTCCAACCTTTTTGGTCCTTACTGACAAAAGGGGGCGAAGCATATGAGTTGATAGTCTTCAAGCGGGTCCATATGGGTGGTTGCTTTACTTTTTGCTACTTTTGCCAAATTCTTACAACTCTCGCTTTTGAAACATTTGGTTCGTTTTGAGTTGTAACACTTAAACTTGATGGTCGTCTGCTACCTTTTTCGACACTATGTGATGCGATGATAAATTCCGCATGTGCGTCGATAAATTCCGCATGAAGTCATTTTGCAGACATCCATTTTTCATTATGCATGTCATTATCTTTGATATATCCTTTCATGCATGATGAATTGTCTTCATAAGTAAAAGAGGAGCTCCGCAAGTACAACCTGCCATGTGCATTTGCATTCAAAAGCAAAAATACTTATATGCACATCTTCAAGGGGAGCCTTTCTGCTACTTACGAAGACAATACTTAAATCCTTTACAATTTCACATATTTCTATCCCCGTTGAAAACTTCAACCAGTTTGTCATCAATCACCAAAAAGGGGGAGATTGTAAGTGCATCTAGTGCCACCCCTAGTTGGTTTTGGAGTATTGACGACAAACCTGGTTGAGGGACTAATGTTTTTGTGAGAATTGCAGGATAACACAGGTAGAAGTCCCTCATTGATTCGGTTTTCCTACCAGAGATGACCCCTAAAAATGTATGAAGACATTGAAGTCAAAGGTGGTATGTGAAGACATTCACATTGAAGACCATGACAAGAGAAGACATCGCGTGAAGACTATGGAGCGCGAAGACTTAGTTGTTTCGTCATTCTTTTTCTTCTTTGTTGAGTCATAGGAACCACCGTACTGTTAAGTGGGGTCCAAGTAAACCAGTCAGAATGACTAAAGTGATGCTTAACCAAAATCCTATGTCCTCGAGCGAAGACAATGAGAGCAAATCTTATCCAGAGCTAGATAAGTCAGCTTTGCTTGTAGCTCAAGTAAAGTTGCTGTGTGTGTTTGAAACCTGACCGTTGGAACACGTGTCAGTTCCTTAGTGACCCAGGGTCATTTCAGACAAATCAGGTTAGTGCACGGCTTTTGTCGTTTGAGAGCAACCCACCTCGAAGCCTTTGAGAGAGAAATCCTTGCGAGGACAAAGCCCTAAACACCCAAAGCCAAAGAGTGTTAGGCATCACTTAAGTCTTCTTGTCTGTGTGATCTGAAGACTTATTACACTTGAGGACTGTGAATCCTCCAGCTGGTTAGGCGTCGCGTTCTGAGCATCCAAGAGTCATTGTGGATCACCGGTGAACGAAGTCTGTGAAGGTTTGGAAGTCTACCGTGAAGACTTACCAGAGTAATTGGGCGAGGACTGGGTGTCCTTAGCTCAAGGGGAATAAGGTGAAGACGCGGTCTTCTGAGTTGAATCTCAGCCTCCCTAACCAGACGTACAGTTGTCACAGCAACTGGAACTGGTCCAACAAATCATTGTCTTCAACGATCCACTAGTTCTATCCTTCCCATCTCTTTATTTGCAGATTGGTACTTGTGAAGTCATTGCCTGTTTGCATTATCTATTTGTCTTCACCGTGTGACTGCTTGTTCTGATTGGCTTCATACTATCTTCCATCCTGATCTATACTGCCTAGTTGCTATTAGTCTTTGTGCTTTCATTTCATTGAATACTTGACTATGGCTTGCTTAGTGTAGTCTACCTTCCGCTGCATGGTAATAGGTTTATTTCTATCGTTTGTCTTCGAAACTTCCATGTTTTGAAGACTTCCATAAAAATCGCCTATTCACCCCCCTCTAGTCGATCACTAGCACTTTCAGGCAGAACAGCTCCGCCAGAGCCCTAGATTACTTCTGCCCAGGTTCCGCCTCGAGACGGCGACACTTCATCCCGAAAGCTCCCTCCTGGTTTTTTCAGGTCAAAATGCTTCATACCTCTGCATCCCTCATAAGTAACAATTCGTTCACAAGGTAAAGTATAAATCAGAAACTTCATTGAAAACTAACAAACTATGATCTCCGTCACTGAAGCAATTGCAATTTATCGTAGCAAGTCCACATACTCAACCATCTTTTAGTCTTTCAAAACTGCTAACACTCATGCGATACTTATGAGATCAAAGCCTCAATCGGATACAGAGAAAGATAGAGGCTTATAGTTTCGCCTCCCAACCTTGTACCTCAAGGGTAATGTCAACAATAATAATTTATGATAGCCTACATCCGAGTGGGTATATATATATGGATCTTTCCCCAACATAAAGTGCTTGCCAAAAATAAAAAAGTGTAAAAGGAAAGGTGAAGATCACCATGGCTCTTGTATAAAGGTAGAAGGTAAAACTAAAAGATAGGCCCTTCGCAGAGGGAAGCAGAGGTTGTCATGCGCTTTTATGGTTGGATGCACAAAATCTTAATGCAAAAGAACATCACTTTATATTGCCATTTGTGATAAAGAACTTTATTATGTAGTATGTCGCTTTTATTTCTTCCATATCACAAGTTCATATAGAGCTTATTTTCTTCACACTAAAAGATCATACATATTTAGAGAGATATTTTTATTGCTTGCACCGATGACAACTTACTTGAAGGATCTTACTCAATCCATAGGTAGATATAGTGGACTCTCATGGCAAAACTGGTTTAAGGGATGTTTGGATGCACAAGTAGTATCTCTACTTGGTGCAAAAGATTTGCTATCATGGGATGAGAAGCATGCTCAACATGTTGGAGGATCCATGACAATATAACTTCTATTCGGATATAAGGAAACATAACCCATTATGTTGTCTTCCTTAAGCTTGTCCAACATTAACATTTTAGCATGTAATATTTTAATGAGTGCTCACAATCACAAAAGATGTCCAAGATAGTATATTTATATGTGAAACCTCTCTCTTTCTTTATTACTTCCTATTAATTGCAACAATGAGAAAAACTAAGTTTGTCAACTCTCAAGAAATTTTATTCATCATACTCTATATATGTGAAGTCATCACTCTCCATAAGATCGTTATATAATCTTTTTACTTCTTTTATTCTTTTTCTTTTTTATCAAGATCAAAGTAGGAAAGCAAAGCCCTCAACTCAAAACTAATCTTTATTATATAACTCACAGACTTGATTACATAGATAGATCACAAAGCAAAACTCAAGGACTAAATCATACTAGAACTTTTATTCTACTAGATCAAGATCTAACCAAAAGGATCGAACTAAGAAAAACAATAAGGTAAAGATGTGATGGTGATACGACACTGATACGTCTCCAACGTATCTATAATTTTTGATTGTTCCATGCTGTTATATTATCAATCTTGGATGTTTTATAATCATTTTATATCATTTTTGGTACTAACCTATTGACATAGTGCCAAGTGCCAGTTGATGTTTTTCCATGTTTTTTACATCGCAGAAAATCAATACCAAACGGAGTCCAAACGCAACAAAAATTTACGAAGATTTTTTTGGACCAGAAGGAACATAATGGGCCCTGGTTGCGCCTGGGGGGTGCTCCAAGGAGAGCACAACCCACCAGGGCGCACTAGGAGGCCCAGGCGCGCCCTGGTGGGTTGTGCCCACCTCGGGTGCCCCCCGGACCGCCTCTTTGCTCTATAAATACCCCAATATTCCCAAAACCCTAGGGGAGTCGACAAAATATTGATCCAGCCGTCGCAGAGTCCAGAACCACCAGATCCAATCTAGACACCATCTCGGATGGGGTTCACCACCTCCATTGGTGCCTCTCCGATAATGTGTGAGTAGTTCTTTGTAGACCTTCGGGTCTATAGTTAGTAGCTAGATGACTTCCTCTCTCTCTCTCTCTCTTAATTCTGAATACAATGGTCTCTTGGAGATCCATATGATGTAACTCTTTTGCGGTGTATTTATTAGGAGTCGGTCTACTGACGTGATGCCTATGTAATGATCATTGCCTAGATATCGTCATGATTATTTGAAGTTTTGTCAATTGCCCAATAGTAATTTGTTCACCCACCATTTGCTATTTTTCTTGAGAGAAGCCACTAGTGAAATCTACGGCCCCCGGGTCTCTTTCTCATATATTTGCCTTTACGATCTACTTTTCCTTTGCATTTATTTTCAGATCTATTAAACCCAAAATACAAAAATACTTTGCTGCACTTTATTTTATTTGTGATCTATTTATTCAATCTATTACAACTTTCTCCCGTCAACTGGCCATTTCTGGCGCCGTTACCCGAAAGGGATTGACAACCCCTTTAACACGTCGGGTTGCGAGTGGTTGTTATTTGTGTGCAGGGGCTGTTTATGTTGTGTTGCTTGGTTCTCCTACTGGTTCGATAACCTTGGCTTCATATCTGAGGGAAATACCTATCGCCGCTATGCTGCATCATCCCTTCCTCTTTGGGGAAATACCGACGTAGCTGCAAGCAACATCAAAAGGAATTTTTGGCGTTGTTGCCGGGGAGGATCCTCAATATATACCAGGTTCCTAATCACAAATCTCATCTCCTCCCAATTTACATTATTTACCATTTACCTCTCGTTTTCCTCTCCCGCACTTCACAAAAATTTGCCGTCATGGATAGTTCTTCCCCTATTGCATGCACTCCCGAGAACGAAGTTCTCAACTTTAAACAATGGGGAGGAGAAAATTTAAAAGATGCTTGGTATAGAATTTGCAATGCTCATAATAGATCTATCTATAAGCAATCTACTATTATTCTTCTTTGTTGCTTTTATGTGGGCATCACCACTTGGTATAGATTCATCCTTGATACGATTACCGGTGGAAATTTATTGATGTGTCCCTCGCTTGATGCTTTCAATGCTATGGGAAATTTAGTAGGCTCACCACCCCTTATGATTAATGAAACAACTTTGACTCTTGAGCATGTTATGGAAAGATTAGATGTTATTGAAAAGAAAATGCTTACTGAAGAGCATATTGAAAATTTGGATAAAAGGATGCATAATTTTGCTACTAAGATTGGGTCAAAAGCGGGAGAAGTTTTTAAGTTGTTAAAGGAAAAGGGGACCGTAATTCATGAAAGAATTGAAGAAAGTCCGTCTCAGATTGATAAATTAGAAGAAATCTTTAGTAATTTGAGCACGCTTTTGCTTCCGCTAAAACTATTGAAAAAACTCCCATAAAGATTGGCAAGACTACTCAAGTTACTAAGAACAAGGGTGCAACTTCTAGTAATAGTAAAGAGGATCTTGAGATGAATAACATTCACCCGGCTTTTGTTGAAGTTATAAGAGATCCCTTTGGTAAGAATGAATTCTTTAAAATTGTTCCTAGGAGTACTGTCATTGAAAATCTTTATGCTAAATCCTTGAAGAATTCTAAGTGTTTGATTGAAGAGTTGAACAAAGATGACAAAACTTAGATCCTTGCTTTATGCCTAGCTAAGGGCGTAAAACTATAGCGCTTGTTGGGAGGCAGCCCAATGAATAAAATTTATTTTTGCTTGCTTTCTATTCTTGAGTGTTTGCAAAATTATGCTACTGTTATGATTGTGCTTTTTATGTTTAATTAGTGTTTGTGCCAAGTAAAGCCTTTAGGATCTTCTTGGGTGATAGTTGTTTGATCTTGCTGAAAAAATAGAAACTTTTGCACTCGCAAAAATGATTCTCATTTCTTACCAGAGAGCGATAAAATACCCATTCCACTTGAAGTAGATCCATATAAAAATTCCTCAGGCCGTCCTAATTTTTTAGAATTTTTGGAGGTACATAAGTATTCGAAATAGTTAGATTGCTACAGACTGTTCTGTTTTGACAGATTCTGTTTTCTTTGCGTTGTGTGCTTATTCTGATGGCTCTATAGTTTTATTTGATGAGTTTTTGCCATAGAAAAGTTGGAATACAGTAGATATAATTCAAAAATAAAATATGAATTGTTTTGCAATAGTACTTATAGTAGTGATTTATTTTCTTATACTAACGGATCTCACGAAGGTTTTGTTGAGTTTTCTGTGATTGAAGTTTTCAAGTTTTGGGTTATCTTACGATGGATGGAGGAATAAGGAGTAGAAGAGCCTAAGCTTGGGTATGCCCCGACATCCCAAGCTATTATCCAAAAATGAGCAACCAACTAAACTTGGGGATGCCCCTGAGTGGCATCCCCTCTTTCTTCTAACGACCATCGGTATTTTACTCGAAGCTATATTTTTATTCGTCACATACTATGTGTTTTGCTTGGAGCGTCTTATATGATATGAGTCTTTGCTTGTTTTATTTTGTGTTTTAAGTCTTGATCCCTTGCTGGACACACCTATTTGGGAGAGCCAAAATTATGTCATGACTTGTTAGAATTGCTTTCTTTGCTTCACTTAAATTTTTATGAGATATGAACTTGCTCTAGTGCTTCACTTTTATCTTTTTGAGCACAGTGTGCTTAGTATTTTTGAAGAAATGCTCTCTTGCTTCACTTATATTTATTTGAGATTTAGTAAAATTTTCAAGAATTTCTCTCTTGCTTCACTTAAATTAATTTGAGAGAAAGAAAGAAATATTATGCTCATGATCTTCACTTATATTTGTTTGTGCTTATGAAAATCAACATATGAAAATTAGTCCCAAAGTGATAGATATCCAAGAAGGATATAATAAAAACTTTCATGAATACCATTGGACAAAATAAACTTGATTCTTAGTAATAGTTTTGAGATATGATGATGTGATATGTGAGTCATCTTGATGAGTAATTATGCTTTAGAAAGAATATTGGTGTTAAGGTTTGTGATTCCCTATGAAAGCACAAAAGTCAATAGTCATGCAATGAAATTATATCCTACTTGTGGTGCATTATTTGATGTTAATTATGCTTAATGCTTTCTTATGAGATTATCGGTTTCTTGGTTGGTCGCTTCTCAATCTTTTGCTAGCCTTCATTTTGCACTAAGTATGATCTCTACTTGTGCATCCAAAATCCTTTAAACCAGTTTTGCCACATGAGTCCACTATATCTACCTATATGCGGCATTGTTTTGCCATTCTAAGCAAATTTGCATGTGACATCTCTAATTTTCAAAATAATCTTCTCTTTTGTGTGTTCATTTCGCTCGCGGAGTGGTGACGGGTGGCTAATATTTTCCATGCTAGATGTGTTATTCTCACGATGAGTGTTTATTCACTTGTCATTGCATGAGAGTAAGGCAAAGTTATTAGGGATGCCCAGTCCCGAAATGCAAAATGAATTTACTTTATTTTGTCAAATAATAAATTTCTTGAAAAGTGTTGGTATGGAAGGCACCCGTGGATACGGTTAGCCATGGAAAGTGAAAGTATGGTGGAAAAAGGAATAAACTTTATTTTCTATTTGGGAACCGCCTATGATATATCTAAGCATGGAAAGTGTTGGGAACTCTAAATCATTTTCGTTGGTGGGATGGATACACCTCCCAAAATGTTTTTATCTCTAAGTTTTTCGCTTTGAGCTCCAGCACCTCTACAAATCCATACTTCCCTCTACGAAGGGCCTTTCTTTTACTTTATGCAATTTTTATTTTTGAATTTGAGTGTCCATCTTGTCTTATAAAAGCACCAACTAGGAGGCAATATGATCATACTTGAGTATTGGGTGTAGCTAATATGGGAGTGTGTTTCATGAATGGATCAATGATTGAGCATGATGGGCTAGGGATAACTTATTTTAGCGTTGATATTTTGAAAGACATGGTTGCTGCTTGTTGATATGCTTGAGTATTTAAATTATCATGTCAAAACTAGACTATTGCTTTGAACAATATAGAATTCCAAATGTCCATGCTATAAAGAAAAGATTATGATATAAAATGATAGGCAACATTCCACATCAAAAATTCTGTTTTTATCACTTACCTACTCGAGGACGAGTAGGAGTTAAGCTTGGGGATGCTGATACATCTCCAATGTATCTATAATTTTTGATTGTTCCATGCTATTATATTATCAATCTTGGATGTTTTATAATCATTTTATAGTCATTTATACCATTTTTTGGTACTAACCTATTGGCATAGTGCCAAGTGACAGTTGTTGTTTTTCCCATGTTTTTTACATCATAGAAAATCAATACCAAACAGAGTCCAAATGCAACGAAACTTTACGGAGATTTTTTTTTGGACCAAAAGGAACATAATGGGCTATGGCTGCGCCTGGGGGGGGTGCTCTGAGGAGAGCACAACCTACCAGGGCGCGCTAGGAGGCCCAGGCGCGCCCTGGTGGGTTGTGCCCACCTCGGGTGCCCCCCGGACAACCTCTTTGCTCTATAAATACCCCAATATTCCCAAAACCCTAGGGGAGTCGAGGAAATATTGATCCAGCCGATGCAGAGGCCAGAACCACCAGATCCAATCTAGACACCATCTCGGATGGGGTTCACCACCTCCATTGGTGCCTCTCCGATGATGCATGAGTAGTTCTTTGTAGACCTTTGGGTCCGTAGTTAGTAGCTAGATGGCTTCCTCTCTCTCTCTCTTGAGTCTCAATACAATGGTCTCTTGGAGATCCATATGATGTAACTCTTTTGTGGTGTGTTTGATGGGATCAATGAACTTTGAGTTTATGATTAGATCTACCGTTTTTATATCCATGAAAGTCATTTGAGTTTCTTTGATCTCTTATATGCATGATTGCTTCCATCTCTTCCTCCGTTGACAACCCAAAGGGTTCAACTTTGTTGTATTCTCTTGGGTCCGGTGTCGGGTGAGAGACATGACTCTCCCTGACCGACTCTTGTGAAGACATCTTGCTCTAGATCTGTTGCAGAAATAGCTCAAAACAAGAACATAAGTGATCGCTGCGATACAGTAGTCAAAACCTTCGGGAGATTATATAATGAATTTTTACCGTGCAAAACAAGTATTCTGGGAGAAAACAGAGTCCAGAGGGCACACGAGGTGGCCACAGGCCAGGGAGGGGCGCCCCCACGGCTTGTCACCTCCTCATGCACTTTTCAGACTACTTTTATTTTCCTAATTTTCTAAATATTCCAAAACGGAGTAAAATTGCTTTTAGGAAATTTTTGGAGTCGGTTACTTACCATATTAAATACCTATTCCTTTTCAAGAGTCTGGGGTGTTCTGGAAAGTTTCCCTTGTGTACTCTTCTGGTGTTATGGTATTAATAATATTGGTTTCAAACATTTATGGGAGTAACTAAGATATGATGTTTGATTCTTTGCCCATTTACCACCTTTGGGTTGGTACCTTCGGAATTGTTGATCTTGATGGCACCGGAACGGTAAACTTCCTCGATAATGTAAGGCCCTTCCCATTTAGAGAGAAGTTTTCCTGCAAAAAATCTTAAACAAGAATTGTATAGCAAGACATGGTCACCTACATTAAATTCACGCTTTTGTATCCTTTTGTCATGCCACCTTTTAAATTTTTCTTTAAACAACTTGGCACTTTCATAGGCTTGGGTTCTCCATTCATCAAGTGAGATAATGTCAAATAACCTCTTTTCACCAGCAAGTTTGAAATCATAGTTGAGCTCTTTAATTGCCTAATAAGCTTTATGTTCTAATTCAAGAGGTAAGTGACATGCTCTTCCATAAACCATTTTATACGGAGACATACCCATAGGGTTTTTATAAGCAGTTCTATAAACCATAATGCATCATCAAGTTTATTAGACCAATTCTTTCTAGATCTATTAACAGTCTTTTACAAGATCAATTTTATTTCTCTATTACTTAATTCTACTTGACCACTAGACTGAATATGATATGGAGATGCAATTCTATGATTAACATCATACTTAGCAAGCAATTTACGGAAAGCACCATGAATAAAGTGTGAACCACCATCAGTCATTAAATATCTAGGGACTCCAAATCTCGAGAAAATAACTTCTTTAAGCATTTCAATAGATTTTTTATGATTAGCACTACTAGTTGGAATAGCTTCTACCCACTTAGTAACATAATCAACAACACCTAAAATATGTGTATACCAATTGGAGGATGGAAAAGGTCCCATATAATCAAAACCCCAAACATCAATTGGTTCAATAACAAGTGAATAATTCATAGGCATTTCTTGACGTCTACTAATATTACTGATTCTTTTGACATTCATCACAAGACAAGACAAACTTACGAGCATCCTTAAAGAGAGTAGGCTAATAAAAACTAGATTGTAATACCTTGTGTGCAGTTCTATCTCCAGCATGGTGTCCTCCATAAGCTTCGGAGTGACACTTGCGTAGGATTTGTTCCTGTTCATGCTCAGGTACACAACGTCTAATAACACCATCTACTCCTTTATAAAGGTGTGGGTCATCCTAGAAATAATGTCTTAAATCATCAAAACTTTTTCTTTTGTTGACATGTGAAATTAGGTGGTATAAATTTAGCAAAAATATAATTATCATAGTCTGCATACCATGGAGTAATATGAGAAGCATTTATGATAGCTAGTTTTTCATCAGGAAAGCTATCATCAATAGGTAGTAGGTCATCAAGAATATTTTCTAACCTAGAAAATTTGTTTGCTATGGGGTTCTCAGCCCCTTTCCTATCAGTAATATGTAAATCAAATTCTTGTAGTAAGAGAACCCATCTAATAAGTCTAGGTTTAGCATCTTTCTTTTCCATAAGGTACTTAATAGCAACATGATCGGTGTGAACAATTACTTTGGAATCAAAAAAATTAGATCTGAATTTATCACAAGCAAACACAACTGCTAAATTTCTTTGAGCACTTTCTATAGTTTTACTAGCATAATGGATAAAATTTAATTTCTTATCAACTCTTCGTCCTAGAACAACACCAATAGCATAATCACTAGCATCACACATAATTTCAAAGGGCAGGTTCCAATCAGGTGGTTGAACAATAGGTGCAAAAATTAAGGCTTTCTTAAGTGTTTCAAATGCTTCTACATAATCATCATAAACAAATGAAATACCTTTATTCAAGAGATTAGTAAGAGGCCTAGAAATTTTAGAGAAGTCTTTAATAAATCTCCTATAGAAACCAGCATGACCAAGGAAACTTCTTATACCTTTGATGTCTTTAGGACACGGTATTTCTTCAATAGCATCAACTTTAGCTTTATCAACTTTAACACCTCTTTTGGAGATTTTATGCCCCAAGACAATACCTTCATTAACCATAAAGTGACACTTCTCCCAATTCAAGATAAGATTAGTTTCTTCACATCTCTGCAAAACTCGATCAAGGTTTCTTAAGCAATCATCAAAAGAAGTTTCGTAAACATAGAAATCACCCATGAAAACCTCCACAATCTTTTTACAAAAGTCAGAGAATATAGCAGTCATACATCTTTGAAAGGTAGCAGGTGCATTTCATAAACCAAAAGGCATACGTCTATAAGCAAAGGTACCAAAAGGGCATGTAAAAGTAGTTTTTTCTTGATCCTCTTGTGACACGGGTATTTGAGAAAAACCAGAATAACCATCTAAAAAGCAAAAGTGTGTATGTTTGGATAATCTTTCTAGCATTTGATCAATAAGAGATAGAGGATGATGATCTTTCCTAGTTGCTTTGTTTAAATTTCTAAAATCAATTACCATTCTATAACCTATAACAATTCTTTGTGGGATCAATTCATTCTTATCATTGGGAACAACAGTAATACCTCCCTTCTTAGGGACACAATGAACATGACTTACCCATCTACTATCGGCAATAGGATAAATTATATCTGCTTCTAGAAGCTTTAATATTTCATTTCTTACCACTTATTTCATCTTAGGATTTAACCGTCGTTGGTGATCAACAACTGGTTTAGCATGAGGCTCCATATTAATTTTATGCTGACATAGAGTGGGACTAATGCCCTTAAGATCATCCAGAGTATATCCAATAGCGGCACGGTGCTTCTTCAGAGTTTTCAATATTTTATTGTCTTCATGCTCTGAAGTGTTAGCACTAATAATAACAGGACATATCCTCTTTTCATCGAGATAAGCATATTTCAAAGTACTAGGCAATTGTATAAGATCAAACACAAGATCACTCTTGGGTAGTAGAGGATCTCCAAGAGTCTCAACAGGCAAATTGTGTTTCAAGACATGCATTTGTTTAAAGAATATTTTATCTATTTCATTTCTTTCATTCATGAACATGTCATTTTCATGCATGGTCTAGTAAATATTGTTCTAAAGGATCAGTTGGAGGCACTGCAATAGAAGCAAGACCAATAATTTCATCTTTACTAGGCAATTCTTTATCACGAGGTTGTCTACAAAATTTGGAGAAATTAAACTCATGAGACACATCCCCGAAACTTACACTAACAATTTCTTTCTCACAATCTATCTTTGCATTAACAGTGTTCAAGAAAGGTCTACCAAATATAATGGGACAAAAATAATCTTGTGCGGAACCAAGAACTAGAAAGTCAGTAGGGTATTTTATTTTCCCACACAATACTTTAACACTTCTAACAATTCCAATTAGTGAGATAGTATCTCTATTAGAAAGCTTAATAGTAACATCAATATCTTCTATTACAGCAGGTGCAATATCATTCATAATTTCTTGATATAAGCTGAATGGGATAACACTCACACTAGCACCCAAATCACATAAGCCATGATAACAATGATCTCCTATTTTAACAGAGACAACATGCATGCCAATAATAGGTCTATGTTTATCTTTTTCATCGGGTTTAGCAATTCTAGTAGCTTCAGCATGGAAATAAGTAACATGCCCATCGATATTTGATACGTCCATTTTGCATCATGTCTATCTACTATTATTTATAATGCTTTTATGCATAATAATGCCTTTTGGAGTAATTCTAATGCCTTTTCTCTCATAATATGCAAGGTTCACACAAAGACGGAGAATACCAGCAGCTGGAATTCTGGACCTGAAAAAGCTACGTCAGGCCACCTATTCTGCAGAACTCCAAATGAGCCAAAACTTCATGGGGATATTTTATGGAATATATAAGAATTATTGGAGCCCACCAGGTGGGCACAACCCACCTGTGCGCGCGAGGGAGCCCAAGTGCGCCCTGGTGGGTTGTGCCCTCCTCGGCCTACCTCCGATGCCCCTCTTCTGGTATATAAGTCATTTTGACCTAAAAAAAAGAAGAGGACTTTCAGGATGAAGCACCGCCGTCTCGAGGCGGAACTTGGGAAGGAGCACTTTTGCCCTCTGGCGGAGCGATCCCACCGGGGGAACTTCGCTCCCGAAGGGGGAAATCATCGTCATCATCATCACCAACAACTCTCCCATCTTGGGGAGGGCAATCTTCATCAATATCTTCAACAACACCATCTCCTCTCAAACCCTAGTTCATCTCTTGTGTTCAATCTTTGTACCGGAACCTTAGATTAGTGCTTGTGGGTTGATACGTCTCCATCGTATCTACTTTTCCAAACACTTTTCCCCTTGTTTTGGACTCTAACTTGCATGATTTGAATGGAACTAACCCGGACTGACGCTGTTTTCAGCAGAATTGCCATGGTGTTATTTTTGTGCAGAAATAAAAGTTCTCGGAATGACCTGAAAATCAACGGAGATTATTTTTGGAATATATAAAAAATACTGGAAGAAGAATCCACGTCAGGGGGCCCACACCCTGTCCACGAGGGTGGGGGTGCGCCTACCCCGTAGGCGCGCCCCCTGCCTCGTGGGCCCCCTGACGCTCCACCGACCTCAACTCCAACTTCATATATTCACTTTTGGGGAGAAAACAAATCAGAGAGAAGGATTCATCACGTTTTACGATACGGAGCCGCCGCCAAGCCCTAAACTCTCTCGGGAGGGCTGATCTGGAGTCCGTTCGGGGCTCCGGAGAGGGGAATCCGTCGCCATCGTCATCATCAACCTTCCTCCATCACCAATTTCATGATGCTCACCGCCGTGTGTGAGTAATTCCATCATAGGCTTGCTATACGGTGATGGGTTGGATGAGATCTATCAGGTAATCGAGTTAGTTTTGTTAGGGTTTGATACCTAGTATCCACTATGTTCTGAGATTGATGTTGCCATGACTTTGCTATGCTTAATGCTTGTCACTAGGGCCCGAGTGCCATGATTTCAGATCTAAACCTATTATGTTTTAATGAATATATGTGAGTTCTTGATCCTATCTTGCGAGTCTATAGTCACCTATTATGTGTTACGATCCGTTAACCCTGAAGTGACAATAATCGGGACCATTACCGGTGATGACCGTAGTTTGAGGAGTTCATGTATTCACTATGCGTTAATGCTTTGGTCCGGTACTCTATTAAAAGGAGGCCTTAATATCCCTTAGTTTCCAATAGGACCCCGCTGCCACGGGAGGGTAGGACAAAAGATGTCATGCAAGCTATTTTCCATAAGCATGTATGACTATATTCGGAATACATGCCTACATTACATTGATGAACTGGAGCTAGTTCTGTGTCACCGTATGTTATAACTGTTGCATGATCGATCGCATCCGACATAATTCTCCATCACCGATCCAATGCCTACGAGCTTTTCATATATTGCTTTTCGCTTATTTACTTTTCCCTTGCTACTGTTACAATCACTATAAAACCCCAAAATATTACTTTTCCTACCATTACCACTACTATCATATTACTTTGCTACTAAACACTTTGTTGCAGATATTAAGTTTCCAGGTGTGGTTGAATTAACAACTCAGCTGCTAATACTTGAGAATATTCTTTGGCTCCCCTTGTGTCGAATCAATAAATTTGGGTTGAATACCCTACCCTCGAAAACTGTTGTGATCACCTATAATTGTGGGTTATCAAGACTATTTTCTGGCGCCGTTGTCGAGGAGAATAGCTCTATTCTTTGAGTCACTTGGGATTTATATCTGCTTATCACTATAAAGAACTTGAAAGATCAAAGATTTTTTCCCTCAACTATGAGGGGAGGTAAGGAACTGTCATCTAGCTCTGCACTTGATCCACCTTCTGTTTTGAGTAAACTTGCGACACCTACACATGCTATTGATTCTGATAGGTCGCATGTTATTGATGATGCCACTTCTGCTTTGCATGATACTTATAATGAAACTACTTCTATGCTTGATAATACTGTGCCACTAGGTGAATTTCTTGATGAACAACTTGCTAGGGCTAGAGAGAATGAAATTATTGAAACTGATAATATTGATGAAAGTGATTGTGAAAATTCTCTTCCTAGATATGAATTGCCTGTTGTTCCTGAGGGTTATGTTATGGATGAAGAAACTGCTAGAGATTTTCTTGCTTGCAATGATAGATCTAATCTTAAGAAATTATTAGCTAAGCTTAAAGAAAAGTCTTTGAATGCTAGAATGAAATATGACCCTGCTTTTGCTACTTCACCTATCTTTATTACTGATAAGGATTATGATTTCCCTGTCGATCCTGAGCTAATTACTTTGGTTGACTCTGATACTTTCTATGGCTATGAATCTGAAACTGTTGTGGCACATCTTACTAAATTAAATGATATAACCACCCTCTTTACACATGATGAGAAAACTCGCTATTATTTTATCCTTAAGTTGTTTCCGTTCTCATTAAAGGGTGATGCTAAGACATGGTTTAATTCTCTTGATCCTGGTTGTGTGCGTAGTCCCCGGGATATGATTTATTACTTTTCTGCTAAATATTTCCCCACTCATAAGAAACAAGCTGCTTTAAGGGAAATATATAATTTTGTGCAAATTGAAGAAGAGAGTCTCCCACAAGCTTGGGGGAGGCTTCTCCGATTTTGCCTGATCATCCTCTCAAGAAAAATGAAATACTTGATATCTTTTATAATGGACTAATCGATGCTTCTAGAGACCACCTGGATAGTTGTGCTGGTTGTGTTTTCAGGGAAAGAATTGTTGATCAAGCTAAATTGCTATTGAATAATATGTTGACTAATGAAAACAATTGGACACTTCCTGAACCAACTCCTAAGGCAACTCCAAAGAAAAGGGGTATTCTATTTCTCAGTCCTAAAGATATGCAAGAGGCAAAGAAATCTATGAAAGAAAAAAGGTATTAAAACTGAAGATGTTAAGAATTTACCACCTATTGAAGAAATACATGGTCTTAATTTGCTGCATGTTGAAGAAATACATGGTCTTGATAACCCGACACATGTAGTAAAGGTAAATTCTCTCTATAGATTTGATAAATGTGAAATCCCATTTACTAAGTTTGCTAGCCCATGCTTGGATGAGTTGGATGACTTTATGGTTAAACAAGAAAACTTCAATGCTTATGTTGGTATACAATTGAAACACAATGCTGATATGCTTGAACACTTGAGTGATTATATGGCTAATGTTAAAGGTGAACTTAAACTTATTAGTAAACATGCTTCTATGGTTACCACTCAAGTAGAACAAGTACTTAAAGCTCAGAATGATTTGTTCAATGAATTAAATAATAATAAGAATGATAATGCTGTTAGAGTTATGACTAGAGGTGGTAAAATGACTCAGGAACCTTTGTATCCTGAGGGCCATCCTAAGAGAATTGAGCAAGATTCTCAGAGAACGAATGTTGATGCACCTAGTCCTTCTAAGAGGAAGAAAAAGAAAAATGATAGGACTTTGCATGCTTCTAGTGAACCTGTTGTTGACACACCTGAGTGAAGGAAATATGCCCTAGAGGCAATAATAAAGTTATTATTTATTTCCTTATAATCATGATAAATGTTTATTATTCATGCTAGAATTGTATTAACCGGAAACATAATACATGTGTGAATACATAGACAAACAAAGTGTCACTAGTATGCCTCTACTTGACTAGCTCGTTAATCAAAGATGGTTATGTTTCCTAACCATGAACAATGAGTTGTTATTTGATTAACGAGGTCACATCATTAGTTGAATGATCTGATTGACATGACCCATTCCATTAGCTTAGCACACGATCGTTTAGTATGTTGCTATTGCTTTCTTCATGACTTATACATGTTCCTATGACTATGAGATTATGCAACTCCCGTTTGCCGGAGGAACACTTTGGGTGCTACCAAACGTCACAACGTAACTGGGTGATTATAAAGGAGCATTACAGGTGTCTCCGAAGGTAGATGTTGGGTTGGCGTATATCGAGATTAGGATTTGTCACTCCGATTGTCGGAGAGGTATCTCTGGGCCCTCTCGGTAATACACATCACATAAGCCTTGCAAGCATTACAACTAATATGTTAGTTGTGAGATGATGTATTACAGAACGAGTAAAGAGACTTGCCAATAACGAGATTGAACTAGGTATTGGATACCGACGATCGAATCTCGGGCAAGTAACATACCGATGACAAAGGGAACAACGTATGTTGTTATGCGGTCTGACCGATAAAGATCTTCGTAGAATATGTAGGAGCCAATATGGGCATCCAGGTCCCGCTATTGGTTATTGACCGGAGACGTGTCTCAGTCATGTCTACATTGTTCTCGAACCCGTAGGGTCCGCACGCTTAAGGTTACGATGACAGTTACATTATGAGTTTATGCATTTTGATGTACCGAAGGTTGTTCGGAGTCCCGGATGTGATCACGGACATGACGAGGAGTCTCGAAATGGTCGAGACGTAAAGATTGATATATTGGAAGCCTATGTTTGGACATCGGAAGTGTTCCGGGTGAAATCGGGATTTTACCGGGTTACCGGGAGGTTACCGGAACCCCCCGGGAGCCATATGGGCCTACATGGGCCTTAGTGGAAAGGAGAAAGGGGCAGCCCAAGGTGGCTGCGCCACTTCCCCCTCCCCTAGTCCTATTAGGACTAGGAGAAGGTGGCCGGCCCCCCTCTCTCTCTTTCCCCCCTTGGGAATCCTACTTGGAATAGGATTGGGGGGGGGAGTCCTACTCCCGGAAGGAGTAGGACTCCTCCTGTGCCTCCCTCCTTGGCCGGCCAGCCTCCCCCCCTCTACTCCTTTATATACGGAGGCAGGGGACACCTCTAGACACACAGGTTGATCCACGTGATCTATTCCTTAGCCGTGTGCGGTGCCCCCTGCCACCATATACCACGATAATACTGTAGCGGAGTTTAGGCGAAGCCCTGCTGCTGTAGAACATCAAGATCGTCACCACGCCGTCGTGCTAACGGAACTCTTCCCCGACACTTTGCTGGATCGGAGTCCGGGGATCGTCATCGAGCTGAACGTGTGCTCGAACTCGGAGGTGCCGTAGATTCGGTGCTTGATCGGTTGGATCGTGAAGACGTACGACTACTTCCTCTACGTCGTGTCATCGCTTCCGCAGTCGGTCTGTGTTGGGTACGTAGACAACACTCTCCCCCTCGTTGCTATGCATCACATGATCTTGCGTGTGCGTAGGAAATGTTTTGAAATTACTACGAAACCCAACACTGAGAATCCCAATGATATTTCTATTTCTGATGCTGAAACACAATCTGGTAATGAACATGAACCCAGTGATAATGTTAATGATGATGTTCATGTTGATGGTCAACCTAGTAATGATAATGATGTAGAGATTGAACCTGCTGTTGATCTTGATAACCCACAATCAAAGAATCAACGTTATGATAAGAGAGACTTTGTTGCTAGGAAGCACGGTAAAGAAAGAGAACCATGGGTTTAGAAACCCATGCCTCATGCAATAATAGTTGGTTAATAGACTTCAAAGCTTCAGGCACACTTCGGCAGAGTAATTAAATGGTAAGGCCTTTAATTATGTCAACTAATAGTGATACAAGTACCGAACATCAGGCATGATTATTTGGGCATCTCATTAACTGAGGACAAATAAAGCAATTGAAAAGAGAAAATTAACTATGCCTGAAACAAACAAGGAATTGAACTGTTGAGTTGCATACAGTGACTTACCTTAGCAGGTTGAAGAGGCTCAGCGTAGCTCCTACTTCTCTTGCAAGGCTCCTTCCTAACATCTTGTACTTGGAAATCCTCAATCTTATCTTCATTGCACCCCTCTGCAAGGTGACACAAACTAGTTACTCGTCTCCTTGGAAGATAAATATGCATACTTTCCAGTCTGTGAACACAAAAGAATGAGATTATAACAAAACAACACCACATAATGAAACATGCCACATCTCTTGCACTTGCACACAATGAAATGAGCATTTACTATGTCTGCACTATGTAAAAACTAGGCATACCTTCGAACTGGATCTCCAGGTACTCTTGGAGAGCCTACTATAGTGTACAACCAAACCTTTATGTCACCTATGAGTTAGACAAGGACCCACTACATCATCCCTTAGTGTTTAAATCGTTGACAAGCTCTGTTAGAGTGTTATGTCAAGAACAACAAGTAATCAAAGCAAACAGTCCTAGTATGGCTGGCTGATGCAAACAAGCAATTGAACAGATGTGTGAGCAAATCTTACATATCAAGAAAATAAGCAAAGAAGGAGGCTTAAAGACCATCACTTGACTGACCAGATTTAAGGGGCATTTAAACATCATGTGCAACGTATGAACTAACATAAACATTGCATATTCCAGATTCTACAATGGAATGCACATGTATTAGGTTATGCCATGTATGATGATGCCTAAATGTACAGATAGCAGGCAAGAGTGATTCATCATTGCATGCATAATTGAATTGCAGGTTAAGGGCCAGTTCGATTCCGCCTTTTCAGGGAATATTGTCAAAATAAGCCATAAAAGATGTAAAGAAGTCATTTTTGAGTTATGGTCTTGGGCTTAACTAATTTCTCTTTGGAGGGGGGTATTTCGGGTAGAACCTCACTAAAAATTGAAGGGAAGGGGAATAGTGAAATGACTTTGTTGTCTGCCTATATTACACTCAAAATGCAACTGCTGACGCCCGTGTCACACCTGACCCTCAAGTAAAAACAAACACGCAAGCATTCATTGCCCTGCCCGCTTGCATCTCCTCTCCCCTTTCCACTATACGATGAATTGCTATGAGCTGCTTCTGCTGCTGCTATATGATGCATTGCTATGAGCTGCTCCTGCTGCTGCTATATGATGAATTGCTATGAGCTGCTGCTGCTGCTGCTGCTGTATGATGAGTTGCTATGAGCTGCTGCTGCTGCTGCTATATGATGAATTGCTATGAGCTGCTGCTGCTGCTGCTATATGATGAGTTGCTACAAGCTGCTCCTGCTGCTGCTATATGATGAGTTGCTACAAGCTGCTCCTGCTGCTGCTATATGATGAATTGCTATGAGCTGCTCCTGCTGCTGCTATATGATGAATTGCTATGAGCTACTCCTGCTGCTGCTATATGATGAATTGCTATGAGCTGCTGCTGGTATATGATGAATTGCAGACTGCTGCTGCTGCTGTATGATGAGTTGCTATGAGCTGCTGCTGCTATATGATGCTTTCAGGTGGTGCTGCTATACGATAATAACCAGCCACTTGGACCATCAAATTTCAATAAATAATTGTTCTTCATTTAAATGTGGGTCATGCATTCTTCGTTTAAATTAGGCAATGGGATATCTATGGAAAACATTGACCAAAGTAGATTGTGCCAAGTAGATGGTATCTTTGTATTTGCATTTTGAGCAAATAGTGATGGTCTGTTTTCCTATCATATTAATTACTGCACTGGGTTCAATTTGTGATGTTTGCAAGTCAAATTAATTTCCATATGGGCAGCAAAATGAAAAAAATATAATGCAATCTAGACTTTCCACTGATCATACCAAAGATAAGCTGAAAACGCAATGAAAAGAACTGGTTGGCTTATTACATGGAGCTTATATTCACAGGTGCTTATTTTCTTAGGATAACTCGTAATAACTGTCCCTAAGAAACTTGGCTAATAGAACTGGCATACAAATAACATGTCACGATGATTGCAATGGAGGAGTGACGTACCATGGCACACTGTATAGGCTCACCGCTGCCTCTCCTTTTTTTGTGATGTTCCATGAAATTGCCATATACATCTTGTACTTTTTCATTGTGTAACCCTATCTGCAAGTTGACACGGCTAATTTTAGACATCTCTACATGATACTACATTGCATATCCCTTGCGCATATTTAAACCACCAATTAACGATTGTGTGCGTACCATAAACTAGCCATGACTCTGTATGCTGGATTAGCATGCACTCTAAGGGAGCCTAATGTAGTGCACTGGAATTCCTACATGCCACCTACGATTTTGTGTAATGTACTGCCCATGTTCCTAAATATATGTCTTTGTAGAAATTCCAGTATGAACCACATATAGATGTATATAGATGCATTTTCGAGTGTAGATTCACTCATTTTGCTCCGTATGTAGCCTATAGTGGAATCTCTAGAAAGACTTATATTTAGGAACAGAGGTACGAGGTAGTATCATGTATGACATCTACATATCTAATTTAGCAGCTAGTAGTAGAAATCATTGTCTGCACAAAGGGATTACTAGTCAAAAATCCTAGCAAAGCACGCTGGCAGGCACAGAACAATACAAGAGAGAGATGCGCTTACAAGATCATAGCAATGCCTCAGTCCAGGATCTTGGTTGGCCAAGCTGTTAGATCCAGAAGAAACATCATCCTTGTAGTTTTTGCCAGCTGCATAACAGGTAATAGTGACCGGTTAGTATATTTGAAGTACATCGGGCAGGTGATGCTGGACGGGTTTAAAGGTGACAAGTACCTAGGCCGTGGCGGGTGCTTGACATCTCTCCAGACTGTGGGAATCAGGTTAGAAACGTCGAGGGTGATGACGCTGCGCTGGCTGTCGGGGTCCGGTAAGGAGATGTAGAACCGTCGAGTAGGGTGTTTGTGGAGCGGCTCCGGTAGGGTGGACTACGGTGTGGGCGAAGCGGATCTATGGCCGTGGACGAGGGCGTAGGTGAAGCTGCTCCGGTGGTTGGGTTAAGGATGGTGTCGACGATGCGGATCTGCGGCTGTGGACGGGGCGTCAGAAGCTGCTCTGGTGGTTGGGTTAAGGGTGGTGTCGACGATGCAGATCTGCGGCCATGGATGGGGCGTCAGAAGCTGCTCCGGTAGGTTGGATGAGGGTGCAAGGAAGCGGATCTGAGGCTGTGGACTTGTGAGTTGGCAAAGCGGCCCCGGTATGGTTGAGAATGATATAGGCGAAGCTACTCCGGTAGGGTTGAGGAAGGTGTCGGCGAAGCGGCTCCGGTAGGGTTGAGGAAGGTGTCGGCGAAGAGGATCAGAGGCCGTCGACGGGGGCGTCGGTGGGGAGCATGAATGAGCCGCTGCAGATGCGCGGCGGTTGACGAGAGTACCGGCGAAGCAGATCCGGCGCCGTGGACAAGGCCGACACTGAATGGGCTGTGGTACAGTGGTGGATGAGCAGTCTACTTGTTTCTAGGGGAGGTGGGAGGGGTAGATGCGGCCGTAGACGCAGATCCGGCGAGGTGGACGCCGCTGGCAGTGAATGGGCTATGGTACGCCGGTGGATGAGCAACCTGGGGTTTCGAGAGGGGAGGGGAGAAAGGGCGATGAAGTACGGACGGCGTGATGTAAGATGCTCTGGTGCTGTGGAGTTAGTCGTTTTTGCAGGAGGGGGAGAGGAAATGGGGGTGCCGTGTAGTGGGGGAACTGGAAGTTACCAAAGCAGCCCCAACCTATCATGTAGATGAGGGCGGTATTGTAACTGTTGGTCTCCTTGCACCAAGGACAAAAGGGAGATTTCGCATGCTAAAGACTAAGGTGGCAGAAATTTTAGAAGGAGGCGGGAGATTTTGCCGCCCGCGGGATCGTTTGTATCCAGTTTCAACTAATTTTGGACCGTGCTAGCAGGAAGGTCATGCTAGACTGTGTACACGGGGCACGTGTCAGCAGTTAATAACTGGTGTGAAGTCCACCACAGAAAAAAGACAATAACTCGGGATGATGCACCGATAACTTGGACGTTCACACGGGCGCGGCCAATCGTACGGGTGTAGTGGCGCGTTCACAAAAAAGGGATCAAACGCTCAACCTATGTATTTCTCGTGTAAATAGATAATTTAGTGCCATTGGTTATTTACTTTAAACATAATGCATTGACGTGTTAGTGTAGAGGCGCACAAAAAGAAATGGATATTGTAGTCAGCTACTTAAAAGTGTTACCTCATATGATTACATAGCCTCCATTTCATAAATTGCGTACCTGTTGAATTCATATATGAATATTACATATATTACTTCAAAATAGAAACTTAAATCATCCAAGACTAATGAATTTGAATGCAAGAGTAACAATGGTGCATGTTCATGATAGCTACATTGGTTGTTTGAAGAAACATCACTGTAACTTTGGCATGCACAACTAAAAAGGCTTATTTAAATAGAAAAAATGTGATATGTGAGTGTCCAATCTTTATAGCATTGAATCGATATTGTACCTTTGGCCACGATACGAAGTAGATATTGACTTATGTTCAAGCGATGCACGTCCACGATCGCTAGATAGTGATACGTGAATGAATTGTGCAATCTCTCTCACACGCATACATATCTCATTTCCATGTGGTCATCGGAATCACACACGCGCACTTCGTGTATTTCTCTCCCTCCGTCAGGGTTAAATTTGTCTTTCTACCGCGTCCTACAAGTCTCTCACATAGAAACGCACACGCTCTCTATGTCTAACACGCCCACCCCTTTAATTCCGCCCACCCACAGCCACTAATGTCTCTCACACATATGCTATCTACCTATCCCTTAATATAGCTAGATATGTGTCACACAAACTTCTTCTCCCTACTAGCAAGATCCCCATGCGTTGCACGGAACATCAAGATGCATTTGTATGAGAAGTTTATCTTGTGGGAGAAAAGGATGAACGAGGGAATGCCTTATTTGCAAATGCGGAGAGGGGTATGGGTATCTTTTTGCAAGATTGCCATAGTTTTCTTCCTGTCCGTCGGATATAAATTGGATGGCCTATATTGCAGGATGGCAGGAACACCATCATCACCAACTCTGTTTTTTTATAAGAGTAGAGATATGTGAGTGTCACTGCCCCCCCACACACCCACACTTCCCAACACCGAAGGAGTAGGGTGACACCTCGATCTTGATACTAATCTATCGACTAGCTTCTCTCTCAAACATACACACACACACACACTACCTGGCACTAAAGTAGCTAGTAGGGTGGCACATCGATCTTGATAATAATCTATCTACTCCTCTTTCAAACACACACACACACACACTCGCTAGTTGTGCCTCTGTGCCTACCGCGCACACTCTCGATACGTCTTTCTCTCCCTCCCCCCAACAATGACAGCAGAAGGGTGACAACTCGATCTGATCATAATCTGTCAATTGGTTTCTCTCTCAAACATTGTGTCTCGGTGCCTCGCTCGGTAGCCCCCTCGATATGTAGACTTCTCGCGCGCGCACAACTGTAGTGACGATGATGCTGAACCTAGTGTGCCTTGTTTTTACCGGCCTCATGTGATAGTTTTCACCCCGTTTTCTGTTAATTAACAAGGCAACCTTTTCTTTGTTACTACTAGTGAATCTGAAATCATTCGGGGCAGATATAAAATATATCACTTCAACCCAATTATCGTAGCAACTATTTTAAAAGAAATAAGCTAGCTGCTCGTGCGTTGCACGGAACATCAAGATGCATTTGTATGAGTAGTTTATCTTGTGAGAGAAAAGGTTGAACGAGGGAAGGCCTTATTTGCGAACATGGAGAGACGTGTGGGTATATTTTTGCAAAATTGCCATAGTTTCTTTCCTATCCGTTAGATATAAATCTGACGGCCTATATTGCAGGATGGCACGCACACCATCATCACCAACTCTGTTTTCTACTCCCTCCGTCCGAAAATACTTGTCATCAAAATGGATAAAAAGAGATGTATCTAAAACTAAAATACGTCTAGATACATTTCCTTTTATCCATTTTGATGACAAGTATTTCCGGACGGAGGGAGTATTTGTCTTTTTTAGAGATTTCAACAAGTGACTATGACCGGACCTTATCAACATACTCAAAAAAGTAGTCCATAATTTTGATGTTACCCTCTTTTCTTGGCGGTGCAGTGCCATCTGGATACCTCACAAATAAATAAAGTACTACATGATACTAATATATGATACATGGTGCAGGAGTACTAAGTATTATTAATACAGTTTTGCTAGAACTCATCTAGATGAGATATAATTTGGTCTCATTCATCTTCTATAGCCATTGGATGTGATGCTATATAAGATTCGTGTGTGCTGACATGGGTTGTATTTGTTCTTGTGCAACGAACTGACCACTGCATGTCATGTTTGATAGTCTCAAGTTATTAAAAGCATACAAGCCCCACATCTCTTCTTGGTTGATTCCTCTATTTATGTCAAAAAAATAAGAAACAACGTGAGAGTTAATGCACCACGCCTATGTGTTTAATATTTGGTTTTCGTAAGATGACTTAATACTCACCTAGACGGAGGGAGTATTCGATTTGACAGTGGGCGACGCAGTTCCCGATACGACTTTAATGCAGATGAGGGAGGGAGTAGCGGTTCCCGATATGTTGAACGGCCAATGCATCCTTCTTCAATTAATGCATGAGGGAAGTAATGGGAGGAGGTTCGGGAAAAGAGGCTGCACGATGTGAATGCAACGCAATTTGCCCTCATTGCCCTCATATAAAGGCGCCCCTCCATTCCAATGCATTTACCACATCGTACACACCTAAGCATTTGCCTAAGCACCTACACTAAGCACAAAAGAGCTCACTCCAGACCCATGGCGGCGATGCTCGTGAGCGGCCAGCGGCTGCTCCAGATGGTCCACGACGCTGGCCTGCGGCATGGCGCCGAGGATCGTCTCCAGACGGTGTTGGAGACCGGCTAGTGGATGGCCGCCTTCGACGCCAACTACGACTCTCAATTGGACCAGATGATCGTTGCCACCAGCAACAAGTTCACCGTCGTCAAGAAGCTTGCGGACGACATCGCCGTACTCCTCCCGCCCGCGCGCCCGGGCTCCTCATTGCCTGCCGCCCTAATCGGCCTCCATGGCCGGAACCTCTTTCGAGCACCGGTGGCCCTGCGACTGCCCGCCGACGCCACGAAGAATGTCCACCTGGAGGTCGCACTCGCCGCGAGGCGCCTCGCCCTGCAAGAATTCGTCGACCTACACATCCACATGTACGAGGAAATCGTGTACATAGGTATCTACAAGGCCAGTGAGGACGCTACGACGTTGGCCTTCCTCAACCGGCTGGAAGCCTTGGATGCCTTTGCTGAGAAGCACCTCGACCTCGCCACAAAAGCCGCCGCTCCTTAGCCACCGGTCGATGGACCGACGCACTAAGTGGAGGAGGAGGAGGTCGTACGTTCGTGGATCCATCTTTCTTCTTACCTTCTGTAACCACCACTGCGATCGCATCATCGTGGCCTTAATTCTTATTGTGCTGTTGCTTTCTTGTTCCAGTCAATACCGACATGTGCGATCCCTTTGCTTAATTATATGCATCACTTTAACTAGTACTCCATCCGTCAATTTATAAGTTGTGCTTACCTTTTCCATCAACTTCGTGCAACGCGCGGGCATCTTGCTAGAAACACTAGAATATGTCTATATAATCCGTATGTGACAGTCCATTTGAAATCTCAAAAAAGACAAATATTTAGGTATGGAGGGAGTAATATATTAGGAGTATATCAAAACAATAGTGATTTCTTTCAAGTTTGTGAACAAATACTACTATTCTACTACTTTGGATCCGTCGCAACGCACGAGCACATTGCTGGTAAAAGGAAAAGGCCTGCCGCGTTCGCGTCACACCCCCACACGCCCGGGAATCGGGAGTACAACACGGCCCGTCCGGCACGACACATGGCTTAGGGATGGCGTGTTGCCTAGCATTTTCACTTTCATGTGGGACCGCCGTTGAGAAAACCGACACCCCGCCCGCCGCCAGGTTGGAAAAAAGAAACGAGGGGAAGATCTAGCTGTAGCACGGAAGCCAAGAAATTTGGTGTCAGACGGGGCTCGTTGATAGAGTAGGAGCATTCCGTACTAGTACTACTCCTACTAGTACCAAGTTTGTATTCCTAATACTATATTACTAGTACTACCACTATACAACTAGTAGGTACGTGCACACAACAACATCGTAGGAACAAAAAACATGAAGATCTTGTTTTGGGTGATTTATCTTTTTTTCAATGAACGTAGTATGAATAATATGATGTGGGGGGCACCCATGAAGCTTATGTGGCTTGGTTGCATGGCTACGGAAGGTTAGAGAAAAATAAATAGATAATGTGTTTAGAGTGCACTCCACTAAATAGATATATATACTTTGGATCCATTGCAATGGACCGGCACATCTATATCTATACCCCCTATATAGTGTGTGAAAAACTATGAAAGTTGGTCGTTGGATGAAGCCAATCCGACGGTACAAAGATGGCAAATCCAAGCACTACTGGCCATTGGATATCATCCACCAGATTCTGCCACATGTATAATCTAGAAGACTCCATGGTTGAACTTAATTCATGACTAAGGGCCTCTTTGATTCATAGGATTGCAGAAACACAGGAATAGGAAAAAAGTAGGATTGGAATGGCATGTTCATTGGACCCCTATAGGATTTGTGTTTGTTTGATTGTGTCACATGAAAAACAAAGGATTTCTTTCAAGAGGTTGGAGTGCATGTTAGAATTCCTGTGAAACGTAGTACAAATGAATCCTTAGGAAAATATTCTACATGATCCAATCCTATGAATCAAACGACCAACGTAGGAAAAATTCCTAAGGATTCTAATCCTTCAAAGACCCTATGAAAATCCTTTGAATCAAACAGACCCTAACTTTGCCACAACTAAGCTTAGGCAAAGTTATTAGTTCTTCAAAACGAGAGAAACAAGTTGGCAAGCCTAAGGGAATCTTGCCACATTTTGTGTGTGTATGTCATGTGGGGCCTTAGTGTGGCTTGCCTAAGGTGTGGCTTGAATCAAACACTCGCCTAAGTTAATCAAACTTGCCTAACCTTACATTCCACCAGATTTTGCCACATGTTAGAATCCAGAAAGCTCCACATGTAGAAGCATAATGCACAAACCACCAGAATCTCATGCGTGCAATGCACATGTACCTTACTAGTACTAGTTGGTAGTAGTAAGAAACAAATTCCAGTTTTGGCACGAGCTCATACTGCGGGAGCACCACAAGGCCTGCCGCAGGAGTTGCATTTCCCTCTCGGGGCCCACGGGACCGAACTTCAGTGGCTTAGTGGTAGAAACAAGAAACGTGATGGTCGCCGTGGTTCAACTTCCATGGACAAGCTGTCATGTCTGCTGACACATGTATATCAAAACTAGAGTGTTTATATTTCAAGCACGTGAACAAGTATTATTCTACTACTTTGGATCCATTGCAACGCACGGGCCAGCACATTGGTAGTAGTAGTGTCCATCTCTATCTCTAGAGGCCTTCCCTCGTTCATCCTTTTCTCTCACAAGATAAACTACTCATAGAAATGCATCTTGATGTTCCGTGGAACGCACGAGGATGTTTCCTTGGGGGTCTCTCCAGGGCGGCGTGGCCATAATTGCAAGTTTACGCCCCTTGAGATGCCGACGTTGAGGGACACTCAGATTTCCTCCGATGAGCAGGTAAGATGAGTTTGATCACGTAGTAAATGCATTCTAAAGACTACTTCCATGTCCATTTCCTAATTCTCCCCCTGCCCACTGTTTCACAGGTTAGGCTTGGTGCCAGTGGAGATTGGCTTGCATATGTACGGGAGGGTACCAACATCAATTTGGACAACATTTACAACGGTGAAACCGTTCCCGTAGAACCTTTGTCCAACATTGGGATCAGCCATGCAACGGGCCACCGCATGAATTGGTACGATGGAACCACGGTGAGATTGAATAAGATAGCACGAACCTTGCACATGGCGGTCAAAGGCGGACCATGCTGTCTGCGGCCGATTTGTTGTCGTATGAGTAGGAAGACGCTGTGCTCCTTTCTAACCGCATCTTCATGGTAACAAACCAGGGGACTTATTTTGTATGGGACACATCCTACGATATACTCCCTCTCTCCCAGTTTATTTGTTTTGAATCTTTTCGTTTTATAAGTTTCAAATTCAAATTTAGAGCTCCCCATCACATGTTGAGATTACAATGTCCATTAAATCGTTGCGTGCATGTATAGCAAAGAAACAAATCTCGAGTTTGGCACGAGTTCGTGCTGCGGGAGCACCACAAGCCCTCGCGCAGGAGTTACATTTCCCTCTCGGGGCCATCGGGACTGAGCTTCAGCGCCTTACTACACCTACCTTTGAGTCAATAACATGTGGACCCGATAGGTGACTGGTCCACATGTAATGCTCCCGTAGGCAGAGGGGTAGTGGGGCCAAGAGGGGTGAGCCGCAGGTCGGGGGCGTGTGGTTTCATGGGTTCGAGCAGCGTCGTGGGAATTGCGGGTGGCTGTGGTAGAAACTTGATGCTCGCCGCATTTTAGGTGGCTCACATGTCATGCACACAAAGGCAGAGGGGCGGTGCGGCCGAGAGGGGTGAGGCGCACGTCGGGGGGGCGTGGTGCCGTGGGTTGGAGAGGCGTCGTGGGAATCGCGAGATGAAACATGATGGTGTCGTAGTTGAACTTCCATGGACAAGCTGTCATGTCTAGGGACACATGCACTGCATACCGATCACTAGAAGGAGTAGCAGAGAATGCTATATATGCGGATAAATAGTTCCTTATAGTCAAGCGGACCCACGCTACTACTCTGTTCCAAAGACATGCACACCATCGAAATAGTCCATCTATATCAATATACACCGAGAGGGAATAATTTTTTTACAAGAGAGGAAATAGTTCATCCATCCATAATGCCCTCCTGCTGGTGCAGCCTCTTCTTCTTGTTCTTCTTGTTCTTCTTGTTCTTCTTCTTCTTCTTCTTCTTCTTCTTCTTCTTCTTCTTCTTCTTCTTCTTCTACTTCTTCTTCTTCTTCTTCTTCTTCTTCTTCTTCTTCTCATTCTCTGTGGGAGACGGCTTCACAACGGGCTCTTTGGACCTTGCAGCTATCTCGAAACTCACACGGGCATCGAGGGCAGCATATTTTAACCGCTCGTACGTCAAGGGATAATTCTCCCATCCAGACGACCTTAATGCCACCGTCTCGTCACCCTTCAGAAGATTTGTACCGAGCACAAAATTTGCTACGTCGAATAGGGATGGTGTCTGTTTATCACAAACTTCTACAGGAATTTTGATTCTGGTTTGTAGGTTAGCGATGCTATTCAAATCAAGGTTGTACAGCTCCAGCTTCTGTTTGTCCCCTTCGATGGCTGCCCCACAGAAGTATACGTCCTCCTGAGACAAGAAATCGTGAAGCTCACCTGGTATGGAGGGCGAGTGTATGATGTGGTACACCAAAACATCATTTCAAAGCACAACTGAAGGACGGCGGCGCGCTGGATCTTCCCAGGGGCACGCTCCGTGTACTCTGCGTCGAGATCGATGACCCTCGTCTCTACCTTTTCGAGGGAGTTGGATACATTGTTGATCCACTGCCGAACAAGCCTTGGGTGGACGGTGACGGTGGCAACTATGCGCATCGAGCTTTCGACGAGGACATGTTGGACGCTAAAAACCTGCATCTCGATCTCTATCGCCATTTGGAACCGCTGGAACGGAGGGCTATGGTTTGGAGAATTAGGATTAGATGGCTAGTCTAACTGAAGTAGTAGATGATTATTTAAAGAGGTTAAAACAATGTGAACGCAGTGGGGTTTGGATGCAAATGAAGACGAAGGGGAGGTGAAGAAGCTGAGGAGAATCGGTTCCCGATGGAGAATTAAATGGGAGAAGTGGCGTGCAGGCAGTTGATTAGACGGCTAGGTAGACTAAACGAAAAGGCTATGCGTGTAGACTGATGAGTCGTACCTGTTCGTGTACGTGCCCATCCTTCCTGATAGGTGGGACCTATGCAAACAGATAAAAAATGTGTTGTATTTTTTTTTGAGAGCGTGAGTGGGAGACACAACATTCTCTGGTTAAGGAATACTCCCTCTGTTTAGGTGAGTATAAGTCACCTTATGAAAATCAGTTTTTCCCAAAACCTTTAGGCGTGGAGCATTAACTTCCTGCTCGATCCCCTCCCAGCCTCGTTAGCCAGCGTTCTCTTCCTCTGCTGCCGCGTTCTACCTTTCCATTTTTCCTCTTCTCAAGTGTGGAACGATCTGCATGCCGTCCTTGATGCACCAGAACGACCACTGCATGCATCGTGGCAGAGCGTTGATTGGGCATGCACAAGAATTTGGTTCTGCTCGCAATATGGATGATACCTGAACGATGAAGTGAACATGCATGCTAGCACGGGAGACCTATTTACGCTATACAATACTGGAGTACTCATGTACCTACTGGTAGTAGTAGTAGTAGTAGTAGTACAACTGTGGTACACTTGATGGTCAAAATACTATTCATCTGGTCCTCACAGTGAAGTGACAACACCCTGCGCGTGACACTAGTCCAGGCGGCGTGTTCGGGTTACCAAAGTCAGCCTCACTCTGTGCACAGTGCAGTCTGTCACCGCCGCTGTACAACACATTGGCGCCTCGCCTCGTCTCCCTCTCCGCTCCCATAGCACCACTCCATCTCCATCTCCTTCTCCGTCTCCGTCTCACTGTGCCCCCGTGTACCGTCGCCTCACTCGCCTCCCCCAGTACCACTATTCCCTCGCTAGCCGCTCCAGCATCGACATCCTTCTCCCTCGTAAATCAAGCCCCCTTCCAAACTCCACCATGGCCGAACGCGAACCGCGCATCATCCATATGAGCCGCGATTGGAGCAATCTCCCCAGTGACATCCTCGACCTCTGTTGTTCGTGTATGGATATGTTGAGCACCCTGCGGCTGGCTGCATGCTCGAGGGACATGCACACGGCCATCGTCGAAGCGAGGCCTAAGCTTTTCAAGACACCCTGCTTGCTGCTATCTGGTCTTGCGAGATTGGCTCACCATGATACGGAGGCGTGCATGATGCCCCTCGACTTCAATTCGATCTCCATTAGCCGAAACTTCTTTGCAGGTATGTAGTGGGTCACCGTACATCATTTCCCTCAACATCGATCTGATCACCATCGCCCGAAACTTCTTGGCAGGTATGTACTACGTCGGCATGAACTCCCACTGGATGGCTGCCTTCAGAGAAGACGATAAAAAGTTGGTGATCATGAACTTCCAGACCTCCCATGAGATTATCCTTCCTCTGTTGGATTATATAGAGTATTACCATCGCGGTCCAAGTCATCTAGATTACTACGTCAGTTGGACGGACCTTGTTTTGCAGAAGATTGTAATCTGCCAAGTGCCCACACGACATGCGAATTACGCAGACTTCAAGCTAATTGCCTTGTTCGATCGCGGACTCGCCTATCTTTACGCCAGTGCCTTCTTTACTTGGAGACAACTCGGCTCGCAGTGGATCATCGTCAAAGCTGATACACACTTCTGTGATGCTATTGAACACAATGGCATCATCTACGCGATCGACAAAGTAGATGGCACCACGTATTGCTGGGACGGCGCATGTAAGTTGTTTCCTCTCATGTTAATGATGACGCCATGACACTGTTTGAACTTTTTGTGATGATTGGCATATCTCAGTTTGAGCAGAATTTGAGTAGAACTACGGCAATGTATTAGAGACACCGTAAATCAGCTATATTTGGAATGAGTTAATTCATGCGATTGTGACCATGTCATTATAGCCAATTTGTACCCTTAATAATCAAACGGTTAGGAATATATGGATATTATCCTTATTTTACAGTAATCTATATACTACTACTAAATATGAGTGTGTATCAATGGCCATGTTAGTTTCCTCATTTTCATGATGTAGAAACATGCACCACACTGTTGGTTTCATCTAACCATACATCAGGGAAGTAAATGTGCATATGGAGAACTCTATATTTGGAAGTAGTGAAATCCTGCAATGCTTACCATGTGTACATACCTATATTCGCCCTTCAGCAATCAATGGCTAGAATAATATCCTCACAAAATTTTTGCCCACAGAACACGAGTATATAACAATGCATGCTCTGTTAGTTACCTTGAAGAATTTGTTTGTGAGGACAGAACATGATTACATAACATGCATGACATGGTAGTTTCATGTGAAGAATCGATTGCGAGATAACATGAGTATAACCATGCATGGCACTTCTATATTTTCGAACCCAATATACATTTCCCTGTATTTTCCTCCCAGTTCCAACAGGGACATATCAATGCTGTTTCTTGCATTATCCTACTCATACTCTGAACAATGCTGATCTTACATTAACAATGCCTGTCCTTTTTGATATGATGCAGTGTCCCTACAGTTACTGCCCTTTGTAATCACACCACCTTTGCCAAAACAGGGAAGCACAACTGGTTCCTCGCTCGATCAGACGACGATAAAAGACTGATGATCATTCGGACACATGAGCCGGAAAAGTTATATTGCAAAAACCCCACTGTATACAAGCACCGTGTAATACGTGAGTATCCGGACAGTGGCTGTTACGTCTATGAGCAAGATACCAGCTTGTTGGGGCCTTTAGGATTTTTTAGTTGGAGGCGGGTAAACAGCCTTGGTTCACACTTTCTGTTTCTCGGACTCAATTATCCGATTAACCAGGAGATCACCATTGGCAAGGACCTTGATGGCAGAGAGGCTTTGTTTGCTATGGAAAACTGTGTCTACATGGCGAGCCCTAGGAGTTCGGGAGTAAACTCCCCTGATTGTCAACGATACAGCCTGCAGCCAAAAGAAGGTGAGAATGACAAAGGCATCCGGATTAACTTTGATCCTTGGATGTCTCAATTATGACAGGCAGTGATGTGGTTCGAGCCTTCAGGTTGATAGTTAATTGGGCTGTTGCATCGTAAGGGTGGAGTACTGGTGTCTCCGGATCACTGGTCGCTGAAGCGGGGCTGCAAATTATGATGGTGTTGGATCATCTCTTCGAATGACTTTGTTGTCTTTGTTGCTGGTTCTGGATGGGTAGTTCTTTCTTTTGTTATGCATATTCCTTGTCATTTGGTCATCCTCGTCTATGTCACTCTTACTATGTAATAGTTGCTTCTATTTAGAATGTCATTCTCGTCTGGATCATGAGAGTCTGAGCGCTGCAGAGGGTGCGTTTTGGTGATGTAGCAAGACTTCTTATGAACTATCATGTCTTGCTGTTTATGTCAGTAGTAGTCACTAGTCAGTGTTTGAATGTTGTATATATCGTTGTTTCGAACTGTTTATTGTCTCGAACTACTGGTGGGCTAAATGAGGGCATCACCATTCTCCAGTGTTCAGAGTATATCTCCTTCTTTCAAGTTATATAATTTGAGCTCAGTGTCTTTTCGATGATGTACACTTGTTTGGGCCAGTGAGGTGTCGTTGAATATGGGCCGAGTAGTAACGCAATGCCAAACAGGTCAATTATGGCTCTCAGGTCGGGCTCTCAAAAGATCCTGAAAAAAAGGCCGGGCTCTCCAAAAAAGAATGAATAAGGACTCTTAGGCCGACATGTGGGCGCCACCGGTGTTTTCGTGCGCTTGCGCGTCGAGAGCATATTGGCGCGTGCTCGAAATTCATGCTACCTTTTCATCCGCAGTCTCCCGCCCCTCCCCCACCTCTGGAATCTCGATTCCTACTCCAGTTCCCCCAAATCCCCCTCCTGTACTCCTTGTACTCAAGCGCACTATCATGTCGCCGGTTAACGTGGATCTCTAAGTCGGAGATCCTGAGGTCCGTCCTGCCTTCGGTCGCTGCGTGCTGTCGCTCAACAGTGGCATGGTGGCGCTTGACGACCAGTTTGCTGGCAAAGTGCTGATGGTAACCATCAACGGCGACCGGCCTCCCGTCTCGCCGGATGACCTTGTCAAAGCTCTTGGCATTGCGCACAACATCCAAATAAGTGACTTGCTCGTCGAAGTCTGTCCGCCACCGGCTGATTTCTTTGTTAGGTTCCGGACAACTTTCGACTGCAGTCGTGTGTTCGAATCTTCCCGGTGTTTGTTCTGCGATGGCACGCTGGTGAGCTTTGATCGGTGGCACCCAGGATGGGGCTCGGTGCCCTCTGAGCTTGAGTTTTTAACAAAGCTTACCTTCCACGGCATGCCTCGACATGCTTGGAATAGCGAGTCCATGAACGAGCTTATCAACAACCTTGGAGGTGAGCTCATAAGTATGTTTGTTCCTCCAGACAGCTGGGCTCTGACGGTTATGGCATGGATGAAGAAGCCGTCCACCATACCGAAGGTGATTGGTGTTGAGATACCGGTGCAGGAACCGGGGTTGTACTATTCGTCGCCACCAAGGCCACCACGGACCACGTTAGGGATGTACCTGCATCGAGTGTTCGTGCATGTCGAAGAAGTGGTCAATCCATCAATCGAAGTCCTGCCGCCGCCGCTGGTGCAGGGTCCGTCGACGACGTCCATTACAGGAGTCAATGTTAGACTTTCCCCGTGTTTCTCGGAATGATGGATGGCACATGGCCTACTCCATCGCGCGGCAGAGGCCACTGCTTCTTTGGGAGAAGAGGCAGGGCTGGCTGCCTGGATGTGCTCTAATTTGAGGTAACAACTGAATCTTGTCAGATACTAGTTAAATACGAGCTATGGGTGTGAAGCACTGATATGCCAGTACATTTGATTATGACCTGTTCTAATTTTGTACCTGAACTTTTTTTAGAAAGGGCTGTAAGTCAACTTAATGTGCTAGGAGAACTTATTGTGTTGTATGTCTATTTTCTTTGCACAACATTCAAGATATTTCCCCGTCATTGATAAAGACGATGAATCGTTATGTACGACTTCGTTGGTTTCAACATAGCCCTTCTCGTAGCGATCCACTGCTTCCATCCTGATTGTGCCGCCTGCGTGAAATTTTTGTATGCAAGTTCAGTGTGCTATGATATTCTATATGATTGTGTCAACTATATAAGTTTTTACTGAGCATCAGCAATGCATATGGCTGAAAGATGTATTTACGAGCATCGGCCGATGGGTCTCTCTCTCTCTCTCTCACACACACACACACACACACACACATGCGCACGCGCGCACACACACATGCACAAGTGGGACCCGTTGAATTATTTATTTGCTCATGACAACTTATAATTAGGTTCCACTGTAATCTAACATTTTTCTTAAGTTATTAATTGAGCTCAGTGACTTCAAAAAGTTGTACAGAAGCCTTTTTTGGGCCTTTCCGGCGTCGCTGAATGTGGGCTGAGTAACCATGTTAGGTTGTACTGTACTACACAGGGCTTTTTCGTTATTTTTTCTTAAATAATACATTTTTTTTTATTAATTTTCATAAATATTACGCTGGGTAATTTTTTTTCAAAAATAATACACCGTCCGCCCGGTGCAGGCCGACTAGGCCTAGTCGGCCCACAGGAGCCGATTGGATTCCAGTCGGCCTACAGCTGGCCGACTGGCCCCTATCGGCCCACTGTGGGCCGACTGGAGCTAATTGGCTCACTGTGGGCTAATTTTTTTTTGCAAAAGTGTTAATCATGTATTTAAAAAATAGGGATTTTATCATTTAGGCCACCGGTTATGTTGCACTACTCAATTTTGCCACTAGGAATTTCAACTCCTCAAAAATGCCATTGCTTCATTAGACACATACTCAAAAATGCCACCGAACACCATTATTGTGGTCTCAAATCTCTTTTGCCATATTATAATGACATAAATACCTATGAACCAACATGCCAGCTCTCCCTCTATCTCGCTACAATAAAGTGTGGGGCCCATTTGTTCCCAACAACGTTCTTATTTTCCTGTAAAATTATCCGCTTGGTTACTCTTGATAAGTGGGGCCACACTTATCATTGTGAGATGGATAGAATAGACATGTGGGTCTAGGCTTATTTTTGTCATATAACATGGTCAGCGGATTTGACGTGAAAATAACAATGTCTAATGGCATTTTTGAGTAAACATCTAAAGGAACGGTGTCATTTTTGAGATATCTAATGGCATTTTGAGCAAGCATCTCATGAATCGATGGCATTTTTGAGTAGTTGTAATTTCTAATGGCAAAACTGAGTAGTGGGATGCAACTAGTGGCATAAATGATAAAAACCCTAAAAAAATATGTGTATTGTGACCTCCTCCGCTCGCTGTGGGCCCACTGTTGACTAAAAAATATGTTTTAAAAAGTGTTAATCATGTATTTAAAAATTGTTAAATGTGTGTACAAAAAATGTTCCTTATCTATACAATTTTTTTAACGTGTGTATAAAAAATACCTTTTTTTTCAACATCAGCAATGCAACTGGGCCGACAGTTGTACACGATATCCGGGTCAACTTGTTATTCTCCGCCCCGCTGGGCTGCAAACTTTCCTAGGAGGTATGCATTAGGCTTAACAAGAAAATGGACTTTAAGAAATAATAAATGGGATGTAATTATAATAACTGGACAGTTACTATGCACCAAACACGTAATTAGTTTGAAAAATATATTATTTTTGGAATTTGAAAATTCTAATTTCATTACTTGTTGCGCGCGCAATATTTCGTTGGATTTTAACGTAATACAACTTTATTTTGAAATTATATTTAACCTGACTAGAAATTTTGGATACAAATATTTCTGATCCCATCAAAATGTGGGAATTTTTTATGAATTCTGTTTTGAGCGGTTGTTTGAAATTATTAATCTTTGTCCTAGCTAGAAGTTGGGCTGTACTTTTAACAAACTGTAAATGGGCTGTAGTAAATACCATTAGAATTAAAAAAATGGGCTGTACAGTCTTACACATCGCAAATGGGCTATATGTTCTCTGCCAAATCCGAGCTGTGGGCCTACTAAGTTAACGCGTACCAAGGGCTTTGTCAACTTAGTCAATATAAACGATTCTAGCTGCAGTGATCGTACGATGTCCATTCAACGATCGTAGTGCTTCTTCAACCTCTGGTCTACTTGCTCTAGCCGCCCAAAGCAGCGCCGGTCGTGTCGCGTGCTCCTGCCTCCCGTGGCCGGCTGTGATGCCGCGGAGGCCTCACCGCCCCGTACTACTCCCACCGCTGGCCAGGCCATCCCTCTACTCACACAGACCCCCTGTTATTCTGCGGCGACGGCAGCCTCACACCGCAACCGAACCAGTGAACCCTCGTACTCCTTTCCGCACGGGCTTCCACTGCTGCGTGTTCCCCGGCTCCGCATCGTCCCCTTCCTAGGCCTCGCCGTCGTGCAGACCACCGCCCTGGTGCTCTCGGCGCGACGTGGTCAACGTGGTCAACGACCGACTTCCATCAGAAGAGTACTGTACGTGGAGAGGCTGATAGCTGGGTCCACGACAGCCGCAAGGAAGTGCCTCCTTATTACCCGCAAAATAATTATTCCTCCACCTGACAGCGGGGACCCACCGGATGGGCCACCGTATTTTGCAAAAAAAATGATTCGCCCCCTGACTGCTGGGACCCACGAGCTACATCTTCGCACGCAAGGAAGTGCATCCGAAAAAAATGATTCGCCCCCCTGACTGCTGGGACCCACCAGGCCCCCGACTGCTCGAACCCACCAGCTACATCTTTGCACGCAAGGAAGTGCGTCCAGGCAAAAAAAACGATTCGCCCCCTGACTGCTGGGATCGACCAGCTACATCTTCGCAGGCAAGGAAGTGCCTGACAGTCGAGACCCACCTGATCGAAGCGTACGTAGCATTGTCATTCTAGTCGCGAACGTGTACGTACATACTGGTCGATGTAGAGGCGCGCACGTGTCGTAGTAGAGGCGCGCACGTGTCATAGTAGAGGCGCGCACGTAGCATGTACACGTACGTATAGTGGCCAGGGTGCAAGAAAGAAAATACGACCATGTATGTGTACATACGAGCGGGGTCTCGAACGCCTACTCGCGCATATGTACGGCCATGGCTCGTGTACATGGCTGGGTCGGAACGGAGAAACAGCATCATCCTCGTGTTCATGGGGAGCCAACGGAATGCGTCGTGTTCATGGGAGGCAACGGAATGCGTCATGTTTATCGGGAAGGCTTGAATGGAACAGGCGATGGAAACGAGGCCTGGCGTACCGCAGAACGGAGGAAACGGCCTTGTGTTCGACTGGCCACGTTCGAAACGGGATCCTGTTCATCGGGAGGGGTCTGGCGTACCGCAAAACGGAGGAAACGGACCTCCTACAGTCGAAACGGGGGTCCTGTTGATTGGGAGGGGTGTGGCGTACCGCAAAACGGAGGAAACAGACTTGTGTTGGAGTGCTACAGTCGAAACGGGGGTCCTGTTCATCGGGAGGGGTGTGGCGTACCGCAAAACGGGACTCCATGGGATACTGTTCATCTCCACCGTCGACCTCCTCCAGCCTCCACGGGCTCCTGTTCATCCAGCCTCCACGGGCTCATATTCATCCAGCCTCCACCGTGCAGTACTCCACCGGCTACTGTTCAACCACCCCTCCACCGTCTACTGTTCATCCAGCCCTCCACACCACGGGGTCCTGTTCAACCACCCCTCCACGGGCACCCCTCCACCATCTACTGTTCATCCAGCCCTCCACACCACGGGGTCCTGTTCAACCACCCCTCCACCGTCTACTATTCATCCAGCCCTCCACACCACGGGGTCCTGTTCATCCACCCCTCCACGGGCACCCCTCCACCGTCTACTGTTCATCCAGCCCTCCACCACACCACGGGGTCCTGTTCATCCAGAGGCAACGCCACCGCTCACTGTTCATCCAAACCCCCCGCAACGCTCACTGTTCATCCCATCGATCGGCTTCAGTTAGCAGCAGTACCGAAGGAATCGCTCGATCGGGTTCAGTTAACAGCCATCGATCGATCGCTCGGGTTCAGTAACGCGTAGCCTGCAGTGCAATCGCTCGGGTTCAGTTAGAGCCCAACGCCTCGCTCGGGTTCAGTTAGAGCCAACGCCTCGCACACACGCGCGTACGTGTATGAGAGAAACGCGCATCGCTCGGCCCCGACCTCCCACCGTAACCGGGAACTCCCCGAAATTTTCCTCCCCCTCGCTTCTACCACGGTTTTTTCCATCATGGACGGCCCAAAGAATGTCATGCAGCTGCGTCTCCGGCCCGCCCAGGACGAAAAGCCCATTTTCTGTCATGATTTTTTGTCATAGAAGTAGGAGCCCACCACATCTATGATGACACCGGGTTTTGTCACAATTATCGCCATAGAAGTGTCATATGTATGACAGAAAAAAAGTTCGTTTGGCCCAAAATGTCACGGATGTGTCTTTTTTTGTAGTGATACTTAGAGATAAAAGCATCTTTGCACTTGTTCCACGAATCAATACTATTTTTAGGCAAAGATGAAAACCAAGCTTTAGCACGATCTCTAAGCGAAAAAGGAAATAGCTTCAATTTAACAATATCATTATCAACATCTTTTTTCTTTTGCATGTCACACAAATCAACAAAGCTATTAAGATGTGTAGCGGCATCTTCACTAGGAAGGCCGGAGAACGGATCTTTCATGACAAGATTCAACAAAGTAGTATTAATTTCACAAGATTCAGCATCGGTAGGAGGAGCAATCGGAGTGCTAAGGAAATCATTATTATTGGTATTGGTGAAGTCACACAATTTAGTATTATTTTGAGCCATCGCGACAAACAAGCAATCCAACACATGAGTAGGCAAGAGCAAACAGGCAAAAGAGGCAAATAGAGAGGGGGGATAGATAGAGAGAGGGCGAATAAAACGGCAAGGGTGAAGTGGGGGAGAGGAAAACGAGTGGCAAATGGCAAATAATGTAATGCGGGAGATAGGGATTGTGATGGGTACTTGGTATGTTGACTTTTGCGCAGACTTCCCGGCAACGGCGCCAGAAATCCTTCTTGCTACCTCTTGAGCACTGCGTTGGATTTCCCCGAAGAGGAAGGGATGATGCAGCAAAGTAGCGTAAGTATTTCCCTCAGTTTTTGAGAACCAAGGTATCAATCCAGTAGGAGGCTATGCTCGAGTCCCTCGTACCTACACAAAATCAATAGCTCAACGCAACCAATGCGCTTAGGGGTTATCAATCCCTTCACGGTCACTTACGAAAGTGAGATCTGATAGAGATGATAAATAATATTTTTTTGTATTTTTGGTATAGAGATGCAAAGTAAATAAAGTAAAAGCAAAGTAAAAGCAAAGCAATAATAAAGTGATGGAGATTGATATGATGAGAAAGAGACCCGGGGGCCATAGGTTTCACTAGTGGCTTCTCTCAAGAGCATAAGTATTCTACGGTGGGTGAACAAATTACTGTTGAGCAATTGACAGAATTGAGCATAGTTATGAGAATATCTAGGTATGATCATGTATATAGGCACCACGTCCGAGACAAGTAGACCGAAACGATTCTGCATCTACTACTATTACTCCACTCATCGACCGCTATCCAGCATGCATCTAGAGTATTAAGTTAAAAACAGAGTAACGCCTTAAGCAAGATGACATGATGTAGAGGGATAGTTTCATGCAATATGATAAAAACCCCATCTTGTTATCCTCGATGGCAACAATACAATACGTGCCTTCCCGCCCCTTCTATCACTGGGAAAGGACACCGCAAGATTGAACCCAAAGCTAAGCACTTCTCCCATGGCAAGAACAACCAATCTAGTAGGCCAAACCAAACTGATAATTCGAAGAGACTTGCAAAGATAACCAATCATACATAAAAGAATTCGCCCTATAGTGAGTCGTATTACAATTCACTGGCCGTCGTTTTACAACGTCGTGACTGGGAAAACCCTGGCGTTACCCAACTTAATCGCCTTGCAGCACATCCCCCTGAGAGGGGAAGAACATTGTATTGAGATCCAAAAAGAGAGAAGAAGCCATCTAGCTACTAGCTATGGACCCGTAGGTCTGAAGTAAACTACTCACACTTCATCGGAGGGGCTTGGATGATGATGTAGAAGCCCTCCGCGATCGATGCCTCCTCCGGCGGAGCTCCGAAATAGGCCCCAAGATGGGATCTCGTGGATACAGAAAGTTGCGGCGGTGGAATTAGGTTTTTGGCTCCGTCCCCGATCGTTTGGGGGTACGTGGATATATATAGGAGGAAGAAGTACATTGGTGGAGCTTCGAGGGGCCCACGAGGTAGGGGAGCGCCCTGGGGGGGGGGCGCCCCTACCCTCGTGAGCACCTCGTGGCTTTCTTGACGGAAGGTCCAAGTCTCCTGGATCTTATCTAATGTGAAAATCACGTTTCCGAAGGTTTCATTTTGTTTGGACTCCGTTTGATATTCCTTTTCTTCGAAACCCTAAAACAGGCAAACAACATCAATTCTGGGCTGGGCCTCCGGTTAATAGGTTAGTCCCAAAAATAATATAAAAGTGGAAAATAAAGCCCAATAATGTCTAAAACAGTAGATAATATAGCATGGAGCAATCAAAAATTATAGATACGTTGGAGACGTATCAGCCGTTGCCGCAGAATAACAGAGGGTGTGGGTGCATAGTGGGATGGCCTGGCAAGCGGTAGGAGTATTAGGGGGCGGTGAGGCCTCCATGGCATCACAGCCGGCCACGGGCGGCAGGAGCAGGCGGCACGACCAGCACTGCTTTGGGCAGCTAGAGCAAGAAGACCAGAGGTTGAAGAAGCACTACGGCCGTTGGATGGACATGGTACGGTCAGTGGAGCTAGAATCGTTCATATATTGACTAAAGTTGACAAAGGCCTCTGTCCCAGTCAACTTAGTAGACCCACAAGTCAGCCTCCCACCAAGGTGGGTCCCAGGTAGCAGGGGGTATTCATTTTTTGTGCGTAATAAGGAGGCACTTCCGGTGGGTCCGAGCTGACAGCAGGGGGAACATTTTTTTCGCAAAATATGGTGGCCCATCCTATGGGTCCCAGCAGTCAGGGGGAAACATTTTTTTTCGCGAAATACTGGTGGCCCGTCCGGTGGGTCCCTGCTGTCAGGTGGAGGAATAGTTATTTTCCGCGTAATAAGGAGGCACTTCCTTGCGGCTGCCGTGGACCTAGCTGTCAGCCTCTCCACATACAGTACTCTTCCGATGGAAGTCGGTCGTTGACCACATTGACCACGCCGCACCGAGAGCACCACGGCGGTGGACGACGGCGAGGCCTAGGATGGGGACGATGCGGAGCTGGGGAAGACACGGAAGTGGAAGCCCGCGCGGAGAGGAGTACGAGGGTTCACCGGTTCGGCTGCGGTGTGAGGCTGCCGTCGCCGCAGAATAATAGAGGGTGTGGGTGAGTACAGGGATGCCCTGGCCAGCGGTGGGAGTAGTAGGGGGCGTTGAGGCCTGCGCGGCAGCACAGCCGGCCACGGGAGGCGGGAGTAGGCGGTCCCGCCGGCGCTGCTTTGGCGGCTGGAGCAAGAAGATCAGAGATTGAAGAAACACGACGGCCGTTGGATTGACATCCAACGGTTACGTCTGCTAGAATCGTTTGTTGATGTATATAATAACTAAAAAAACTTGCATACGCGTCAACTAAACAGGCCCACAAGTCAGACCACTCCCTCTTTTTTTTAATAATTTCTATATTTTTATTGCAGTCATTTTTTTGGTTGGCCAGGGCCAATTTCACATATTTCTGTGGGTTCCAAACTATTTTTAATACTGAAATGTCGAGCCAGATGTAAAGTACTTTGAAGATATATTTAAATTAGGTTAATGCCCCGTGAAATAGGAATCTGAAAATGTGAAAAAATTCATAAATTATAAAGTAATTGCCAATTTGTCATCTGTTTTTATATTTACAACCCATTTCATATTACTTTCAAGATTTGCAGGCGTCTTGAAAGAGTTGCAGCCCATCAGGGCGTAGAAAAATAAGTAGGCCTTGATTGGGTATTCTTCAGAAAAAATAAACCGGGCTCATTTTCACAAAGAAAAAAAATAGCTGGGCTGGTCACATGGTGAACATAAAATATAAGCCTGGGCTAGACGGGCCACAGCCCAGTTCAAACCCTACTCCGTCTCAACAATACCAAACAAAAAAAATACTGCTCGAGTAGCTACGGCCCAGGTGTCAGCCGATCTTGTGCTGTTCTCTTGTCTATTGACTAAATACGCTCACAATATCATGGGTCCCAGATGTCAGGAAAACACTAGGAGGAAGCATTTTATTTTTCCATACGCAGACGTGGTGGGCCGCTACTGTCATCCTCTCCACGTACTTCTGCCGATTCCCGTTGTTTGTTGACCATTTTGACAACGCGAGAGGGCGGCGCCACGGCGAGCACACCAAAGCGCGCGGAGGACGTCGACGTTAACGATTTTGGAGATGGTGGGGCGGCGATGCGTGCGCTGAGGCGCAGCCAGCCGTGGGAGGTGGAAGCAGGCGGCCCTGCCGGCGCTGGTTTGGTTTTGGCGGCTGGAGGAAGACAGGACTGAAGAAACACGACAGACTGTAAAAGCAGCAGGAGTACTTAACAACCTTAACTGAAACCAGCAGGGGCACTTAACAACCAAAGCTGAAAGTAGTATGAGTACTTATACAGGTTCAACCGTACAAAGCACGCCTCGAACAGTGCTACTTTGCCTACAGTTAACCAAGGGTGAGGCCGCCAAGCCCCAGGACAAGGCCCAGGCGCCACCCCGCGCATCCACAACCTTCTGAAAGCGGCTTCATCTCGCAATGTGGTCAATAAACAGGATATTCGCTTTAGAGTCATGGAAAAGCATGAACATAATCTTCTGTCCTATTCTCCAAGATGGACGGGCCTTCATTATTTGAGACCACCCGTGAATAAGTATCTTTTCACCTCCAAGGGGAATTGAGTAGGTCGAGATAAACATCATGTTGTGACCAAGCGCAAGTCTGACCTGACCATGGTCAGGCATCTGTATAGGAACAATAGAACTCGGCAGTTCCTGTTTCAAGAAGATCACACCTGTAAAATTGTGTATAAGAAATAGTTTATGAACAACATATATAACAGAAAACAGCTCGTACCATAAGTTTCTCAACACAGTTGGACCTGTTCAACGAGGGCAGCAGTGGCACACATATCCCACGTGGCCTTCCACCATTGAAACGCCCCACAAGGACCTCAAGACGATCCGTAAAGTGTAGGAACTTGTGGATGTCGATCCAGTCAACTTCAGTGCCATTAGTAACAGCCGAGTTATTACAGAGTAACAAACGAGCAGACTGCTTAACTCTGAAAAAACCTACACGTGCCACCAATTATAAGAAAATATTAGTTAGAAGTAGCATCTTTGTGAGAGATTTGTTGCTACTTCTAAAGTTAAATTGTGATTAGTTAGACGGAATAGGTGGATTAAGAAGTAATCGAAGCAACAAACAAGAACCAGATACAAAACTAACATGGATGAACAATTGGAACGACGTCAGTGTGGAAGATCGCAGTGAAGATGAGACCAGGTTCTCCTATTTCCATCAACATTCGTGCGCCAACTTTCAGTCTGTAACACTTGAGAAAGTTTATCCAAGTTCGGCCATAAAAAAAGCAGCGATCTTCTTGGTTCATGAACCCAACTCGCAACTTATATCCATGGCTTGTCTTCACTGTGACCATTAAACTAGTGTATTCAGTTATGGCAAGGCCGAGCATCTTGAGTACATGTGTTCTGGCAGAGCAAATAATACACTGCAGGAAAAATAATATGAGAACACAACATGTTCAAAAAACCCCCACCCTCCCGGATAAAAAAGAGGATTCTAGGAACATACTGTGCGCGTTTCAAAATGCTGTGTTAGGATGAGAAGGAACAAGTGTGGCGTCTCGCCGAGGGCGCAGAAACCTGTAGGGTACTCGCACTTTGGGCACTGCAAATGAAACACACTAGATTCAGTAGGAAGAAAAATGCATCAATGGCGGCGGCTGCCATCCTAATATTACCTGCGACCAAGGGACTTGGATATATCGGGGATGGATGAAGAATTCGTACCTGGTTCTCCATGAGAAAACCCTATGCAATAGCCGAGAGGGGGTTTTCTCTGAACAAGCAGACGAGGGAGAAGGGGATTCAGGCCCAGTGAAATATTGCCGCTTCGTCCGTCTAGCTTACTGCTAAAGCTGGAAAGGGGGGGTTGTGATTTGACGGATCATTAGGCATTACTACGGTGCTATGACCGGGGTGTGTCTACCGTGAAGTTGTACACTCTAATTTGTGCATATGGCACGTGGACCCTGTTGCCGGTTGCCCCACATATCAGCGAAAGGAAGTGAAACCTGCAAAAATAGCCATCATAGAGCAAACCAAACGGTTTATTCTGTGATGAATGTCACATGGCAAAACCTGCATCGTAAAATTGCAGGAAAAGAAAGAAAACATGACATTAAATCAATAAGATTTAGACAGTAAATCAATAAGATTTACTTGATGTGACACGAGTGAATCCTTACCAGGAAATTACTATGTTGAAGTACTAAACAGAAGATTGATCGTACAACTACGCGTGGCATACAGGGGCCCTGCCTACTCCCACAAGCAGGACAGTCCAAAGGTCGTGACAAATCGTATGGACCGAACATCCATGGGACTAGAAATCCTGGTTGGTGTGATAAACCCTGCAATGCATACAGATATTGGAGTGTAACCATAATTGATAAACCGTCCTCACAAAAAATATGATCTGGATACTTCAAAATATACAGACTGAATTGAGTGGACAGACATTAACATAGACCGTTCTCAGGACTGACCACACACCAAAAGCGGTAGTACTAATAAACAATATAGGGTTCACAAACACAAATCAAGTACTGAACAATAGTACTTTCTACAGACAAGCAAAGTTGCACTAACTAAAATCTGCAGACTATTTCTTGCCACCGACCTATGGGATGAACCCGCATAACTGACTAGGCCATGGACTTCGTGTGAGATGTCTACATGCACCATCAGCATCTTGTCAACCTTGGAGAACCTAACAGAGTGGTCTTTCCACTCATAAACATGATGATGAAGACATGCCGCATCAGATTTGTTGGGAAGCTTTACAAGAACCACACCATTCGTAATCGAAGGCACAACCAGGAAATTGGTGTGGTCAAGTACAGCCTCGAGAACACGCCTGACAACAATGCTACAGGAAAACACTAGTTCAGGACACGTGGCGACAAGGACACAGCGGCTGGATAGTTCAGCAGTAGAACTCATCATCAGGTCTTCCAGTTCACAAGGCATGACTTTGAGAACTTCATCTCCACCGCGGACCTGGTTCTAATTCAAACAGAAACCATATTTCATTACTACCTCCGTTCAGAAATATAAGATGATTTTCGATATTATACTCCATATATGACTACATATACGCACAGAAATGAGTGAACAAAGACACTAGAACATGTCTTCAAAGGCATGAGAGCAGAGGGATTACATGCAATATCCATAACACAAGTTCCTGAGGCAAATATACCCTCTTAAAAGGTAGCATTGATGTTCATAAAGTACTCCCTCCGTCCCAAAATTCTTGTCTTGGATTTGTCTAGATACGGATGTATCAAGTCACATTTTAGTACTAGATACATCCGTATCTAGACAAATCTAAGACAAGAAATTTGGGACAGAGGGAGTAGTTGATAGTAGTCTATAAGAAATCAGTGTCAACCTCTCGCATGTTTTGGTCAAAAGAGGAATTTAGAACCGTCATTTGGCACAGTAAAATCACATGCAAGATCACCCAGAAAGTTGTACTACCACTACTAGTACTGCGTGTTAGATGAAAAAACACGATCAAGATCGAGAAAAAGATAGTCAACAAGAGACATTACCTGGACTTGCTTAATGAGGGATCCCGGAGAGGGGGACTTGGACAGGGCGATGGCTTTGAGCTTGTCTGCGGTAGTCTCGGCGGGGTGCTTGCGCTTCTTTGTACCATGAGCCTCGACAGTTTTGGCCGGAGCCATAGACATCACGTCGGCCGGTGCTCCGACGTCCATCCAAGAGAGCAAGCTGAGAGAGAAGAGTGAAAGGAGGAACAGATGAGGGAGAAGCGAAGCGAGTGGGGGTTTTCTTCAAGAGAGGAAGGTGAGAGAGAAGAGTGAAATGATGGTTGCTTCGTCCATCCAACTTACTGCTGGAAAGGAGGGGGTTTTGTGATTTGACGGCTCATTGGGCATTACTGCGGCGGCTCGATCGGGGTAGTCTACCGTTACTCTACTACGGAGTAATTTAGTGCATGGCTGGTGGACCCAGGTGCTGGCTGTCCCACACGTCGGCGAAAGTGAGTAATTTAGTGCATGGCTGGAGGAGGATCCGCACGGTAGAGCGTGTCCACTGTTTTTCTGAAGAAAAAAATGATTACAGCAAGCATTTCCACTCTTACGATGGAGGAGTGCGAAACACGGCAGCCACTTGAACATACACAGTGCTCCTACTACTAGGCATGTGCAGTCATACGTTAGTACTACACAATCTTGTTGCTAGTGTAGTAAGATATGGCGATAACAAATGATGTTGTGCGCATGTCAACTATTCCTATATGTAACATAGTACCGCTTTTTCGTCTGTCCGGTCAAGAATGAACGGTGAGATCAATGTTAACAGAACTAGGTCCACAGCGCACGAAGAGTACGGTGCTACAGTACTCCACGAAACATGAACCATATGAAGCACGAATAGTGTTAGGCAGGGTGTATGAAGGGTGCACGGGATGGGAGCAAAAGTTCCCTTCTCGACCCACTTTTGGGTGTTTGGTAGAGTGCATGAAGGGTGCATGAGTCCATACTAGTAGGTTGAAAAAATACATGAAGAGGAAACAACTATATTGAGATGAGAATGCAACCAAACACACCCACACGCTTTGTGCTACAGTGACTGATCTGCATCGTCTGAGTTTGATCCAACGGTCATGTTGCACCGAGACATGGACATGCCCATGCAGAGGGCGCCTAAACACCACCGAAGTCCCTCTGCTTCTCGAGGCGCACGATGTTGGTGATGCAGGGTGCAATCGCCCGCTCCCGGTCGATGGGAGTTAGTGTCAGGCGCCTCACCTCGGACTCCGTGATCTGCTGCGCCGCCATGGCACCAGGTAGAAGCAATGGGGAGAGGAAGCAAAGGGGGCGAAACGGCTGAAAGGCAATGCAATCTACGGGAAGGCGGAGGGAGCCGGGAATCTTTTGGTTTTCACCACGGTAAAACACCAGTCGACGACTTTTCACATCAGGGAGCGGTGGGTTTTTACAGGCGGAGTCATCGTGACTAATTGCTGCCACGCCTGCTCCCGTCAATAAAAAAATTAAAAATCCTGCCGCGCCTGCTCCCGTCAATCAAAAAATTAAAAATCCTGCCGCACCCGAACACCAGAGCAACGCCGCGGTGGATATTTAAATTTACCTGCCGGCGAGTAGATAAAGAAGGGGTGAAAAAACAAATGTGGCGGCGGCCTAGCTAATCGGTCGAACTAGCCCAACTAGCTAGCCACCGTGCTTCACTGATGTACTCGGCGGGAAAGGTGGTCTTTCGTGATTTGACGACTCATTTACTTGCTTCGACGCTACGACCGAGGAGGACCCAGAAAACGCGCGGTAGGGCGTCCCACGTCAGGAAGAATATATGCGTGCACCACCCGGGAGGACCCCGAAACCGCGCGGTAGGGTGTGCCACGTCTCGGCACGGAGGAAAAATGCGCGTGTAAAAATATACTGTATCAGACGTAGTACCTATGGTTCGACCTCGGGACCCAGCCAGTCGGTCGTATACACCCCACTAGCCACACAACTTCATCATTTAAACGTGGCACGGAGGATAGATGTGGTTAGCTCCATCTCGACCAGCCACAACGTCTCTTGCTCTAGGTGATTCTTCTATTTTCCAAGCTTTTTTTAGTTGTAATAACACCACGGCAAGCTAGCGCCGCTCTTCATGTGTGCCCGTGCAAAGGTTAGACGATGGAGAGAAGATAGATTGAGATCGCAGACCTGGGACCCACCAGTAAGTGAGACAACGGTCATGCACGTGTTGACGAGGCACTCCCTCTACTCTACTCAACGCAAGTACTGTATAAAATCAAGTTATGGGACAAAGCCAACAACCATTCATTTTTTCAGGCTATCGACTTACGCTTTGTAGTCCAGGTTGCCAGTTCGAATCTCGTCTTTCAGATTTGTTAGTTTTAGGTCCAAATTTGATTAATAACAAGTGGGACCCCCGTGTGTTGTTCTAATATTTCAGTGTAGGATGTTTTTTTGAAAAAACACTTTGCGCGGTTAGACAAGTAACGGCACGAGTTCCACGTATTTTGCAAGTTTACGAACAAAAATGACAGCGGCATAGAATATCACATCCACCCCGCAGCTTAGATACTATGGTGATACGAGTTTTTACACCGTTGGAAGTGAGATCCAATGGCTTGGGAGTAGTCTTTGTAATTATGCACAATTTCCAAACTCTCCAAAGGTTTTTTGCAAATAAAACATTCAGGCCTTGTGTGTGCCGCTGCATCTTCGATCCAACGGCTCTCCGGTGCTCATATTAGGTGCTCCCCGTAGCTTAATTACCCGCTACAGTGATATGAGCATCTAGGTCGTATGATCAGTGATCAGATGGCACATGCGTAGTACTTGTACTTTCTGCGCATTTCCCAAACTTTATCAGCCGTATATTGCAAAAACATTCAAACCTCCTACTGTGGACCGTTAGATCTCAGTGAACTCGTATCACCATAGAATCTACGGTGTGGGACCACCTCATGCTCTCCCGTGCGAGAAAACATAAGGTGCTATCACAGCTTGGATGCTACTGTGATACGAGCTTGGAGGTCGTTTCATCTGAGATCCAATGGCATCTGAGCAGTCTTTGTGCTTGTAAGCAGTGGCCGAACTCTTTTGGGGCTTTTCTGCAAAAAACCATTCGAACCACAGAGGAGGTGTTGTGTCACAAATCCAACACCTCCGAAGAGCTTGTATCACCAAAGCATCTAAGGTGTGGTAGCACATGATATTCTTACATACAGGAGAATATGATGTCCTCCTTCATCTTAGATGTACGGTGATACGAGCTTCGAGGTCGTTGGATATGGGATCAAAGGGCATCTAAGTAGTTTTTGTACAAATTGTGTGCAATTCTCAAACTCATCAAGGTTTCCTGCAAAAATATTAAGACACATCATGTGAGCTGCTATATCTCAGATCTACAAGCTCCAAGCAACCCGTATCGGCATATAGCATCTAAGGTATGGGGCACATGATATTCTCCCGGGGAGGAGGGGTGGGGGGTGCACAACCAATCGGTGGTTGGGAGGGTGGGGACAAATATAATCTAAACAACCCTAAACAGAGCTCCACAATTTTATCTAAGGTCGAGGGGTTGACCCCCGACAATCATACCTCCGCCTAGACACAACATTTGCATGTACTGTAGTACTAGACTTAATATTCATGTTTCAGTTTCATGTTCATTTTAAATATTGAACTGAGGACCATGGATGTCTTACATTTTACTCCCTTCGTTCCTAAATATTAGTATTTTTAGAGGCTTCAAATGGACTTGCACATACAGATGTATATAGACATATTTTAGAGTCTAGATTCACTCATTTTGCTCCGTATGTAGTCACTTGTTGAACTCTCTAAAAGACTAATATTTAGGAATAGAAGGAGTATTTTTGAATTCGTGTCATACATGCATGGTTTGGAAAAATAGATGCACTATACTTATTGGATTGTTGTTGTGTTCGTGCGTGTGTCTCTGTGTGTGTGTGTGTGTGTGGTCATATGCTTGATACATACAAAGTTTTCTCACCTCCATATTATTCATCTTTTAAATTTGAATTTGCATTGGAAAACTTACTAGGGATACCATGAAATGTGAAATCCACGTTGAGATCACTATATCACAAACTCACTCTAATTCAACAACTCGTCATAAATCAATTACCACGTTGAGATTAGTATTTGCAAGGAAAATACGGGTATTGTAATACACATAGATTCGTTCGGCAATTTAAAAGGTTCCTTTCATATTCTCGAATGGTAGGACCCAACGGCGTACCAGCCAGACCTTGGCTCATGTTGATCCTAAAAAACGGGCTCGTGTCCTTCGGTGGCGTGCGTGGTACGCAAATTAGGCAACCCCAACCATTTGAGCCTCGGCGTTTCAAGTCGAAATATCTGTCGGCCAGAATTCCAGCCCTAGGAAATTCCCCTCATGTCCCGGTCCATAATGACTATCAATGAACAACGGAGGGATGCTTTAGTAACTAGACAATGTTACCTACCGTGGCGAGCACGGTTCAATTACCTCGGTCGCCGCTCGTCAAGGTCACCCGTCAACTGCATTGCCTAGTACTACTACTACTACACCAGGATGAGCACATAATTGAGCCCGTTTGTTCGTGCCTAGTACTTGAGTTAATATATCAGGCAATGCACTGGTACAGAGGGATTATCTGAAGTCTAACTAAGCAAAATGTTTGACCAAATCCTTTCTTAAGAAATACAACAAGACAGATGTACGGCTTGAAAATTTATTGCATGATGCGGGTTATGATATTGTTTCGAATCCTGGATCTTAAATTTCAGAAAATCCAAAAGTGAGCATAAATTCTTGAAACTAAGCATGGTCACATGATATGGCACAAATATTACTTCGTAAGTTTTTTTCTTCAATTTGAGACAAGCTGCTTATGACAAGTTGCACAAATGAAGAGCCAAGGTATTTTGGAACAAAGACCTGTCATGTTAAGGCGAACGCTTTCACTATTGAAACCATGGGCGTTTACATGCCGCCACGAGTCCCCGCTTCTCATTGGCAGGTGCCGTCCGAGCAAGCATGTGAGTCGACGGGAGGCGTGCGAGCAGACCGCTGCTCCGGCTGTCAGGGAGGCGTGTGAGCAGACCGCTGTGCAGGCTCATCGGGAGGCGAGCCCTTTGACCAGGCTCCGCCGCCCACCGTCGTCCCAACTGCTCCCACTTTTAGTGTCGCCAGCGCCGCAGTTTAAAATCAACCCCGCACTACCCGGTATCGCTACAATCCTCTGTCTTCCTCTCCGATTCTCCCGTCGTCTACCTCCAACTAGCCTAACCTAAACGTACGCCATGCCGCATCACGATGGTCTGCCCTTAGTGTTCCAGTTTCCTGAGGAAGACACCCAGCCGGAGTCTCAAGAACATAAGGCACTTTGGGACGAGCTTGAACTGGCCTTGCGGGAAGACGCCACGCCTGTCCCCGCTCCCGTTCCGGCTCCCGTCGCCCCGACTACGCCAGCGCCCATCCCCGTGCACCTGCCAGCGCATGCGCCTGCGCGTGCACTGACGCGCACGCCCGTGCCGATGCCCGTGCACCTGCCAGCATGCGCCTGCGCGTGCACTGACGTGCGCGCCCGTGTCGATGCCCGTGCACACGAATGTCTCCGCCACGCCGTTGACAGCGCCTGTCCCCGCGCGGGTGCTAGTGCCCCCCTTAGCGGCATGGATGGCCGCCGTCGACCGCTTCCTTGCACCAACGCCAGTCGCCTCCTCCCGCCAGTTGACTCGCTCCGAAGTCCAAAACATTTTGGTCTTCCTTCAAGCTAGGCCAACGTCCAGGAGTACGCCAACAACGGCGCAAGACGCCGCCATCGCCGTCGGTCAGTGGCCCGACGACACACAGAGCACGGCAGATGAGCCGCTTCCTACCGCGAGAGCCCCTGCCGCCGCCGTGTAATCTAAATTTGCCATGAAAAACGTTCGGATTTCCATGCTTAAAATCCGAACATTTATCATTTCCGTTTATTTTATATCGATCGTCGTATAATTTAAAGTCGGCGTCAGACTGAACGAAATGTATGGTTTGATCGATTGAATGTTCTGCTAGAGCTGTATCAAATTAAATATAAATCGTCGTCAAGCCACATGTATTCCTTGTCATCCAACGACCTAGACTGCTTCAATGTCGAGCGCTCAACACATTTAGCATGCAGTTAATTTCATGCCAAAAATAGTGCTAATCACATGACAACACACAAATAATATCCTAGTAGTAGTTAATATCCGCATGCACTTAATATACTTCCAAATTAATGTGCATTGCACGGACACATTGACTAGTGCTGGTAGTACATGAAACTGGTGCCGTGACTTGTGAACGCGTCAAGATATGGTCAATGGCAACATCGCCCGCGAGTTCTTCCTGTTTGCCCGTGCGTCTAAACGCAGAAGGGGAGGAGAGAGAGATCACACATGGAACCCACCAGTAAGTGAATGCGAATAGTACTAAAAATAATATTACATGTTATCCATTAATTACGCTGTGGTAATATAAAAACATTATGTGAACAAAGGGGGTACAACAAACATTACTATTCTACGTATGTTGCCTATTGACGTGCGGCTTGAAGGCCCGGTCGCATGTTCGATCCTCGTCCTTTATTTTTTAATTTGTATATGGGTCCAAATTTGTTTCATGAGATGTGGGCCCCTCGGTGTGTAGTTTGTAGCACTTTAATTTGTGGGTCAAAATTTGTTCCATTCCAAGTGGACTATCGGTGTGTAGTTTTGTAGCTTATTTATAATAATTAAAGAGAACAACATAGTTTTTTCAATAATACCATGGTGCGACATTGAAGGCGAGAAAGGACGTGCGAGAGAGCGATGACCGAGCCAGAGGGAAATCAACTAGGGGAGTTGCGTGGGTTGCAACGGTGTTTGGAGTAGTTGTGGGCTGAATGCTACGAAAATATAATCTAAACTGATCGGAACAAATGCCTACACAAATTATTCCAAGGTTGGAGTGCCCCTCGCAATGTAAATAGCTCCGGCTTTGCGAGGGATGGAGAGGTAGTAGCTTCAACGCGTGGAAGATACAGTGTGAGAATGAGGTCAATCGAGAGACATATAGATAGAGAGACAAAGTGAGTGTGGTCCGACATTCATTGAACAAATATATATGCTCTGGAGGGATATTGTCCGATTGAGCTTTCTGGCAAGGGTGAGGGTTGTAAGATAGAGCTTGAGAGATGATCCAGTCACAGACATGTAGATATATTTTGTGCGTGGGAGAGAGCACGGTCAACCGATCACATAGGGTCGCCGTGCGATCGAAAGAGTGAGACGGGTTGGAGAGAGTGACCTAGATAGACGACGTGCGTGAGAGAGTATACAATGTGAATAGGTCGAATTGGGCTCAAACATGGTGATATATCATTTTTGTCCGAGAAAGAGCGAGGTCAATCGAGACATACGGAGAGAGAGAGAGATTGAGTGAGCGTGGCCCACCATGAGGTCGAAAGAGTGGCGGCGGCTTGGATGGACTGACCTAGATAGACAATCTGCGTGAGAGAGTATAGAGTGTGTCGATCGAGGCCCGAACAGGGAGATGTATCATTTGTGTGTGAAAGAAAACGAGGTTAAACGAGACTCAGATAAAGAGAGCGAGATTGAGCGAATGTGGCCCGCCGTGCGGAAGAAAGAGTGAGACAGCCTCGAGGGAGTGACCTAGATATACAATGTGCGTGCGTGCGCACGAGAGGTTGGGGGGGCTAGATAGGCAATGCATGTATTTAGCGCGAGAGGGTGAGAGGGAGAGGGGGGGGGAGAGAGAGAGAGCTCAGCATGGGGTGCAATGGCGGGTGTGTGAGGTAAATACATTTGGTAATAGAGTGGAAAAATGGGTTGTGTAGTTGAGAGACTTAGAGATGGAAACATGGAGAGAAAGAATGAACGTGTGTTGGAAACCGATAGCTTCCTAAGGTGGTTAGGAGAGGAAGATTGACCGATACAGGAAGTATGTAGCGTTTGTGCGGGGGGGGGGGGGGCTAAAAACAACATTTGAATGTACATAGTACGAGACTTAATATCGATGTTTCAATTCGGTGTACATTGTAAGATTTGAACCGAGGACCAGGCATACGGGTAATTATTTCGAATTCGTGCCATACTAAGTTTCGAAAAGTTGACATTGACTTAGTTTGTTGTGCTATTTTGTAGGTCATATGTTTGAGTCCATCCAAAAGTTTTCTCACTACCATGGTGTTCATCATATACATATGAATTTGTATTAAAAAAGTAGCATGGATACTGTGAAATGCGAAGTCCACGTTAGAATTGGAGATCGCTACGTGACACACACTCTAATTCAAATAACTAACTACGTGACACACACTCTAATTCAAATAACTAATTATGTGACACACACACACACACTCTAATCCACGTTAGCGTGGGTACCGTTTCGATTTTTTTTCAAATAACTCCTCATTAATTAATTTATAGTACTCCCTCTGTTCACTTTTATAAGACCTTGAAGACATTTCAGACAATGTGCAAAACAGTTCATTTTAAGTTGTCTGAAACGACTTACAAAAGTGAACGGATGGAGTATCTCGTTTCGAATGACTAATTATTGCAAGGAAAACATGGGCATGCTAATACATACAGATTCATTTGGAAATGAAAGAAGATTTGTTTGCATTCTCAAATGTAGGCGCACCAGGCAGACCAGGGTCGTGTCGGGGTGGACGCTGCTTCGGTGCCTTAAAGGCAACTGCCTTTGGGTCACTGACATGTGGGCCAACCACCTGTTGGGCCCACATGTCATGGACACAAAGGCAGGTGCCTTAAGGCATAGAAGCATAGTCTGAAACGTGGAAGCGCGAACTTATATTGTCGTCGTCCTTTTTTGGGGGGGGAGGGGGGTGGGTGGCTGGGTGCTACGCGTCCGTCCGACACACGCGACCACCCCGACAGGACTATTCTTCGGCGCCACGACGAAAATATAAGTTCACGCTTCCACGTTTCAGATTGAAATATCTGGCGGCCCCAATTCCAGCCCTGCAAAATCTCTCTTCTCCACCATCCCCTTCCGCGCCCAGATTGCTCAAATCCCTAATTTGCCGCCAACCCTCGAATCGCCCCTCGTCTCATCTCTTTCCCCACCATTCCCCACCTCTGTGTCGGATGACGACGACGAAGACGACGGTCGCACTTCACCACCGCACCGGAGCTACCTCATCTATGCCCTCGTCCACTGCACCGGGTGGTCCACCGACAACGTCGGCCGCCGCAACCGACGTGCCTCACAGACACCGAGTTCCACCGCATCAGGTGCGCTTCACCGATGCCGTCTCCCAGCTCACCGGGGCTACTTCACCGAGCACATCGTCGCACCTCCGCCCCCCGAGGCCGTTGGGGCTTCACCAACGGTCTCGTCCACCGCATCGTAGCGCTCCGCTGCCACTCAAGATCTGCATCCGTGCGCGGCCAGCCAACGCCAGCGCATCACCCTCAATGGCTCTGAAGTGACCCGCACTCTAGCTAGGCGAGCATGCCCAAACGCCGGCTCGAACTAGGTATCCACACATCACTCCCTTGTGCACTGTTCCAACGATGTTTGGATATCCTTTCACTGCTCTCTTAGCTTACATGCCTATGCAACTCTGACTTTAACTCTTATTTCTTATGGAGATATCATGTGAAACAAGCAAATCCATTTTTTAGCAAAGCATTACGGCGCTACAGGATCTGGTACACATCTTGCACACACGTATAACCTTATAAGTATCTGTCCTCCGGTATAACATCAAGGTCGATTCCTCTTATTTGATCAACCATTCGCCGTGTCAAAAATGCAGAGGTGGATGCAAGGAGCACAAGGCCTGCACATCCAAGCAAGTGGTAACATGGACTTGTACATGGAACATAACAAGTGCAAACAGAGCTGCAGTGAGCCTGTAGAACGAGCTAGCGTAAGTCCCTGCATTTCATTTAATTCGTACTGGCATTCATGTATGATTTGTGTGCAGTGGCTGATCCACGAATTCAAGTTACCAGGGGCGAACATTTAACTTAAAAATATGAAGGCACTTGCACTCCGGAAATCAACATAACTTGAGAAATGTGAAGCTACATGCACTTTGAAAACTAGCTAATGATCCAAAGTAGTTCAGATTATAAACACTAAATGATGCAAGCACCAAAAAGCACAAAATGCAACATGGTGTACAAGGACTACAAACATGGTCTGTACTTGCTTGAATTATTCGTTCTCTGGCTGAAAATATCGAAGTGTAATTGCACGTATAACCAGTGCACAAACTACATATCAATATATCTATCCTACACAAGTATGCCAATAGTTTCAAACAACAGATTAGAAAAGTATTTATGTTATGTTGTTATGATACATGGACTTTCTGGTAGATGGCCTCGACGTTTCCTCAAGCTATGAAAATGCACTATAATTTGCTTGTCATCAATGCCTGCAAATCTCTGTCTCTCCCAACATAGTAGATCATCATTAGACACTAAATCCTTCAATGAGCTTGCAAAATGCTTGCATTAGATCCCTCATTAGACACTATATGTTCATCACCAGGAGCATGTAAAATGTTTGCATCAAATCCTTCATTAGCAGTCTGTTCATTAGAGACTTCAGGCTCAAGAACAACATGAGCTTGTATGTTTGCACCGGAAACTTGATTAGATACATCAGATTCAGTCAGTTCAATATTGATTGGGGGAGTTATAAAATAAGTAGAAATTGGTTTCATTTTCTCATAGATTCCCTACATACAAGCAGTTTTACAACACCGTCAGGTTTAACTATTGGCCAGAAATTGAAGAGTTGAATTAGATATAATCAGGGATGTGATGTACCTGCTCGTTGCTCATGCTACTATTGCAAGCTGCAACTGTCCGTTTGCGCAAGCTCGATGCCATGCCCGTGCTGCCGCCACTACCTCCCACGCAGGCTACACCCAGGGTTGGATCTTCATCTTCTTGTCCTTCCGTTCGCTTGAAGCCCGGCGACCGCCCTCCAACGAGGGCGCGAGTAAGTGATGTGTCGGTATGTCCAACGGCGGCTAGGTTAGGAGCGAACCAGACTGGAGGTTGGAGCGAATGAATTGGGATTTTCCTGCTGTCGATCGATATGGGAGGCGCTCGTTTGGGCCGCGAGCCTGCTATAGGGCCTGCCTTGCACTTCTGTTATTGGCCCATCCAAATTGAAACATTTTTCTTCATTTTTTACATTGCCTGCTCATGTGTTGGGACGAACAAAACTAGCGTGGGCCAACCTGGACGACTCAAACTAGGTGCACACTTTCCGGCCACCTGAGGCGGCCGCCCATACCAGCCCCTATGGTGGCATCGCCCCTTTTTGCGTGTATGATTGGATAGTGAAAAATATTCCAGTGGCGCTTTTGATTTACCCACAGAATGGTTGAATTGCTTGTTTCTATGAACTGAGTTCGCCAATAATGTGAAGGATGCCAGTCTTTTCATCCTATTGTAGATTGCTTAGATCTCGATAAGCCAAAAGTAATCGCATGAAATATACAGTAAAAGCCAGTGTGATGTGTTTGGCTACAACTAGTCTGACTACACGTCCTCATATAACATATCAAGGACTCACCATCTTACCAGATTAACCATTCGACTTACCCATGCAGTGTGGGAAGAAATAAGTATTGGGACTGTGTATCCAAGCAATTGATGCCATGGACTCCTTCGTACAACCTTGTAAGCGAAAAAAAGTTGCAGTGTGCCTGTACAAAGAACTAGCGTAAGTTTAGTTATCTGCTTCTCGGAATTTTAGTTAGCCACTTATTGCAAAATTGTTCAATTAGGTTGATTGACTTAATTTAGTTTGCTACTGATTACATAATGGCACAGCCTGTTAATCATATTGTAGACTGCGCCTATCTATGTGTTTGATACTTACTATTAAGAATTACCCGTTTGCCTTAACTTAAATATCTACTAGTTTGTTTAACTGCTTTGCTGCTGCAACAACGGGTTACAATGATGTTAATAACTACTTTTCAGCATCCAATTGAAACTGTTTAATTCCTTGTTTGTTTAACTGGTTTGCTGTTATAACTCCCAGTTGAGATGTTTTGCTCACTTCAACTTTTCTGAATCCAATCGGAACTTTAATGTAACATCCCAAATTTGCAATTTGGAATGTTATACACTAGATCATCATGCATATCATATTTCTTGCATTTTGGTTGATCCTAGAAATTTCACGCAACTCAAGGACCCTCGGAGAGAGTTGGAGATTTCGTTATTTTCATATTTGAGAGTTTTCTCGAATTTGAAAAGAGGATCATTTGATTTATTATTTCATCTTCAAACAATTTTCCCTTATCAAAAAAAATATAAGAGAGGGAATAATATGACTTTCCCAAAATTGAGGAAAAATGAAGATTTAATAAATAGATCAAGTTTTGGTTTTGCTGGAATTTTATTCGCATTTTATTTGGATAGGGAAAAATGCGCGTTTTCGAAAATTGCATTTTAGGTCCGGAGAAAAGTTCATTTTGTTCGACTCATTTTTAGGAGTCGGGGAAAGTTTACTTTAGAAATTTTGGAGCTCGTTTAGATTTTCTTTTCTGTGTTTTTCTGCGCGCGAAACCGTTTAAAAAAAAAACCAGCCGGCCAGCCGGGCCAAAGGCCCAGCCCGCCGCCGCCCCCAAGCAGCGCTGCGCGCCAGGCGCAGGAGCGCCAGCCGCCGCCGCCTCTTGCTCTTAGCCGAATCCTAGTAGGGTTAGCCCCTCCCCTTTCCTTTGTTTCGTTTTCCTTTTTCCTTTCTTTTTCTTGTCCCCTACCCCAAGTCTCCTCTCCCCTCCCCAATATAAATACCCCAACACCCCTCCTCTAAACCCATCAAATCAAACCCTAAGCCCTCCACCGCACCCCACACCTGCGCCGCGCCCCAAGTCGCCGCCACCGCGCCACCCCACACCCGTGCCACCCCACCCCGCGCCCTACACCGCGCCACCCGACACCCGCGCCGCCGCACCTTGCCCACGCCGCCGCCGCACCTTGCCCGCGCCGCCGCCCTCCGCCACGCCGCCGGAGCCGCTCGGCGGAGACCTCGCCGGAGGTTGCCCCGCGTCTCTTTTCCTCGGATTGTTTTCTTCTAATCGTTTCGATTCTTTTCTTCTCCTCTGATTCGTTTTCTAGATCGGTTTTTCGTTTCAGTTTTCTTCTTCGAAACCCTAGATCGGATTCGTTTTCTCTTCCGATTTAGTTGCCTTTGGAACGTTCGCCGGACCATTCGTCCTAACGAACGTGATCACCGGATTCTTCTAGGTTAACGAACGTCCGTTCGTATAACCGTTCTTCTTTTTCTTCTCGTCGGATTTATTCCGCGATCACGATCTCAGATCCGATCTTCTTTCTAGTCTTTCTTCTCGCTCGTTTATCAGAATCAGGCGATTCAAGCGCCTGGAGTTTCGTTTCGAAACCGCCGTTCCGTCTAATCAACTTAAACAAGTTTTTGCCCCGGTAAAATTTGACCTAGTTTCAACTTGCTAGAACCGAGTTGTTTTCTTCCGCCGTTTGTTTTTCCGTTTCTTTGTTCGGTTCGTTCTTTCTTTGCAACCGGAGTTCTTAAGTTGAACTTTCTGGTTGGTTCTCTTGTTCGAGTTTTACCTGTGCATTAGATGAGTACTTATTGTGTGCTTGTTGTTTGTCTGTGATAGATTACCCGGATTGCGCCGCCTGTTACTTCGATTCCCTAGGTCTCGCGGATCATCAGCAAGGCAAGTAACACTTTGATCATACCTTTTCTACAACCCATGTTTTATTGCATTAGATCAATCCTCACACATTGCATGATTAGGATCTAATTAAATTGTGGGATGGGAAGTAGTTGAGGTAGTACCTATTACCTGTATTATTATGAAACCTTTGGGAGTTACTTCTACGTTTGCTTATTATGCCATGCTATGCTAGTAGACGTGGATTGGGTGAGTGATATTCCATGACAGATGTGAGTTGATAATTTTAATGGTTTATCTAAGGTGGCAACTTAAACACACATCTGGGTGGATTGAGGCACCTGATGTCTATCAGGACTTGCCTGTTTTTTTTCGGACCGCCACCCAGGCTCAAAGGGATCATAAGATCTTTCATGCTAGAAACTTCCGTGTGCAGCCACAAGCCATTATGGGCTCTGGCATAGTTGACTAAGTAGTGCGAACTCTTACGGGGTGGACTAGCAGATGTAGGGGTTGTAGGTGGTACGGTCTACCCCACATGTAAGGTGCTAGCGCTTCTGAAAGACTGTGTCTCGGTCATCCGTCTTCTCAAACACCATGTAGTGCGAGAAACCAAACGGGGGCGATCGAGTCTTGTGGGGAAAAGTGCGCAAACCTCTGCAGAGTGTACAAACTAATCATGATTAGCCGTGTCCCCGGTTATGGACAACTTGAGTATCTAGTACTTGAATATCATGTGAATCTCATCATGTTACTTCTAATTAATGTTGTTGGGTTTTAATTGTTCACTTAATTGGGATTGAGAATGCTGTCAACCATTCTCGATGTTTCACAACCACCATGATAGTTAAATAAATTTATTCCTTTGCAGTAGGGAAAAACTGGCTTTACGCAAAACTGTAACCATAGAGCTTTCCACCAGCCATATATGCATATAGTATAGCTGTTTCATTCCATTACTCTCTATGTGTTACTTTGCCAGCATATTCCATGTGCTGACCCGTTTTCGGGCTGCAACTTCTCATGTTGCAGACTTTTCAGACGAGTAAGATGCTTTAGGTCGTGGTTCTATACTCAGTGATGCCGTTGGAGTTGATGGACCCATTTATCTTCCGAGTCTTCCGCTGTTATCGACACTAGATGGCCTTAAGCCATGTTTATTGTAATAAGTTCTCTTTTGAGACAACGATGTAATAAGTGTGTGATTGCCACTCTGCTATAAATCCTTCGATGTACTGTGTGGTGTCAGCATTACTGATCCAGGGATGACACCTGAGCACAGAGCGCTTGATCCATTCGGATCGGGTCGCGACAGAGAATGGTATCAGAGGACACGCTGACTGTAGGACACGACCACTAAGTTAAAGCCATAGATCACCATCCTCTTCTCATTTTCTAACTCCTCATCTTTTCTACTCTTTTAGGATGACGAACGTGAAGATTAAGTACGCTCAACCGGATGAAGGCACACCTTTTGGATTTCACCCGAAGGAAGTCACCAAGTACCTGAACATTGGATTA